>NC_091587.1:19572954-19585454 GCF_042767895.1 Penaeus vannamei | reverse complement strand
CCATTTCCTGTTAAATGGAAAGAGAAACTATCTTTAGGGTACAAATCTTGATTCACAAATAATTGCATTTGGGCTTTGTTTAGTAGAAGGGGTGAAATGTACGGCATTTCATAAAAAATTAGCATGGTAAGAAGGGGAGCAAAATATTTTTTTTTGCTAACTGGGGTTGTTGATTCCTTACAGTTGCATGCAATATGCAAGGATTTATCTAAATCAGAAAATTGTGCCTACCTGTAAAAGGCCGAACTGAAATCACATCCAGTGAAGGCGTGATACCCGGGCATAGCTCTGGTGTATCCTTGCTGGTGTTGCTCGAATTTCGACAACGCTGGTGACATTGATGAAAGTCCTTTTGTTCCTAGTCCCGCAATCAATAATTATCTTGATCGTGGACCAATGCTTCTACCCAAGTGCACTAATCAAGATGATCAGCATGTCTGTGTCAGATGCCCTGACAAGGATATCTCTTACAGTGATATTCGCCACGGCGAATACAATCGGTCTGCTTATTTATGCTTTATCTGTAGATGTGGTGGCTTGCTTACACTGATGCACTGGAGCTCATTGTGGAGGTATTGAAGGCACTCCCAACCTTAGGAAGTGAAGAGGGTCTTCCCTGACGGGAAACTCCAGTCGATATCTTTTCCCCATTTTCTAAGGAGGATCTTGGCTTCATTTTTTAAATTCTCGTTCTTGAAGTAGTTTGGTAAATTGTTTGTTCTGGTCCTGTTATATTGTAGGTAGCATTAGTTGCACCTCACAGTTATTTTTCACAGACTTTGATGAAAGTATTGATATATTCATCAAAACAGACCGGCACCTTTAATGCCTTCCCTGAGCAAACAACTGAGAGCAGTTTGTGAGCAACATGCATATAATGCACCTACATTTGTCAGTGGAGCAATTGCCCGCCATTATGAACAAGTGCATATCTCTTTGGTAAATTGTCGTCGGTGGTATTTGACTTCTGCAGTTTCCAACCTGTTCAGAAAGGCATATTTTCCTGTCTTCACCATCGATCCCTCACAATATACTAGTGATAATGGGTAGTTTATGATAGGACATGGCAGGAGATTCTGAAGATCAAGCACTGATTTCTTTGCTGCACTGACGATTATCCAGATGAACACATTCCTCATGCTCTCAGCATTAGTCTTGGCCATCTCTATTACTGGTAGTTTGGATCTTGGACTGGATTTGCAAGTTTATCAGATGGGTCTAAATAATTGGCGGGAACAGTGCTCATCACTAACTGAAACACATCATGCTCATCTTGAGCCATAGGAGAGAGGAAATGGTCATATAATTTCATTTCTATTACGTTGGCTAATAGTTCATGTATCCTGGTGTACCTATTGTAAAATTTCCCTTTTATGAAGCCTTCAATGGAGCCTTCGGTCAGGGCATCTGGTTTGGAAGTATGAATTTGCTTCCACTTTATGATAAGTTTACAACTGCTCCATAGAAAGCAAATTCTGTGTAAAAAACATCCAAGCATTTTCATGGCGACCTTGATACGGGGTCCATGCAACAAATACACTGCAATGGTAGGGGATCTTCAATGTAATGGCTGATGAATCCAGTGTAGAGAGGTCTACTGCCTTCCTGCAATTTCCAAAACCAATATAGGCCTAAAACCTTGAGTGAAATCGTCCTGTCCTTGGTAGATGCACCGGCAGGATTAGTTGTTTCCAGCTGCTGTTTCTGTGACACTGACAAACTGTACAGATATTTTCTGAATGGTAGTATATGATGTACTTTTCTAAGAAACTATATCTTCCATCTCCAAAACTTGCCGGGGTTGGGTTGGTCTGCTGCTCAGTATCCTGCTGTATGTTCTTTTATGTCCCACTTTAGCATGTGTTTTTACCGTCAAGGGATTCTACTGGCATCGCTGTTGTCCCATATGGTTGCTGTCGCCAAACCTGGCTTTGGCCAGATACCATCTATTGTGTCCCGATCTTCATACTTAAGAGAAAAGGCAAACCCTGTTTCCAAGCCTTTGACATCATAGTAATTTATGCTATGTCCTGCTCTGTTCAAAACCTGAATCGCTGGTTTTGATTCTGTGAGTGACGTCATTCCTACTCCTATGACAGTATGTTTCCAAGGTTTGATTGTACAATGAGAAACATTACATATGTTGTTAGATGCCATGGATGTCACTTTCCGGTCAATCACTTCTTTATAATGATTACTGTAGTTCTGAGACAAGCCACAAATGAGTGTCCGGTAAAACAAATCTGGTTGTTTTGGTATTGATGGGGCAGTCTTCCAGGTTCAGAATTGTTGCTGGGCTAGGTTTTAGGTAGCTGCAGTATCTGCGATCTCAGATCAAGTGTTGTCCGTATGATTTTGTCATCTTCTACGGCTTTGCGTCATCATGCAACTGAACTCTGCACTACATATGAATTTCCTTTGACTAAAATCAGCAAGAATGACGTCGATCCTGTCCTTGCACTTACCGCTGACCTCTTAGAAAATTCCGTGTCTGATAGGATGAAACATATACCTCATTTCCACCTAACTTCTGTTCCTTCCTATGAAAATGCGATGGTCCATATTTCTGTTCTGGAGGTTTAAAAAAAGGATCGGTCTCCTTGTTGAATTCATTTCTGCAGGACTTGTGGAACTCATGTGGTACTTGAAATACTCATTTCTTGTATATTTATCCTACTGACAAAGTGGCTGTACTCATTCATCAGACTTTAGTAATAGGCTGTTTTGTCTTGTCTCGACTTTACCTTTTTTTGTGAGGGATTTTTCCACTGCATCAGATTTTAAATATTTTACAGCTGTGAATCGTCGATGACCAGAAGAGTGGTCCTTTCAGTGGGATTCCTTAATATCTGTAATCAGAAATCAGAAAACTTATCTGGTTTCAAGGTCTTGCGTAATGCATCTGCGAATCTTTAATGCTGCCCATGTCTGCTCACTGAAGGTCTTTATGTCTTCATCAGTTTCTTTCTGGCAGATGTAGCATCAGTCCATTTGTTCGTCCATATCACAAGCCCTGAAATATACAAAAAGGACGATATATTTGATATTGCTCTCTTTCTTTCAGTTAACAAAATTAACAGTAATAAAATATAGGCAGGTGAGATAGTGTCAACCTTCGATTGAAAACCCGAATGCTGGTGACAAACAACATTTCTTCAGTGACTATTCTTTGTCAGATAAACATTTGTATCTGCAGGAAGCTTACATATATCAAATATGCATACCTTTTGGGCATCAACATTAGTTGAGAATGCATCTTGTTCCTGGAATGGTGACAGGTCAGAACTTGGAGATTCCAAAGTTCCATACAAGCTTGAGTTGCCCAGTCGACTTACTCCCTTGCAGAAGGACCAGAGCAAGCTCAGAGGAAGGGATCCATCTTCCTCCATAGCTACCTTTCCTCCTCGAGGTTCCTGCGGCACAACTCTTCCCACAGACGCCTCTGCTCCTCTTTCCCCGATAATACTGAGCCGGCTTTGGCTGTCAGAGAAGACAGCTAGGTGTCTATGCTGTTCACTACTCTTTTAGATGGCTACTGGTTCAACATAAGAAATTCGCACACTTTCTTTATAAGCAATGTAAGGAATTAATATACCAGTCACTGCTCCATGAGGATCTGTAGAAGCATCACAGTAGATTGAAAGTTGGGGGATACCATGAGGGGGATGGAGAATTTCACATATATATATATATATATATATATATATATATATATATATATATATATATATATATATATATATATTCAGGTAATGGGCTATTAATTCTGTTACTGAGGTCATGGATTTAGACCCTGTCAATTTATCAATACGAGAACCTACATTTGTTCTATGCCATGGCACAGTAAGTGTTGTTTCTGGGATGTTAATAACATCATTGTTCCACACATTGAAGCTGAGAACAGTTTGGACACGTCCTTTCATTCTAGGTTTGACTGTATCAGACTGAAGTACCGAGATCGGTGTGCATGTCTAACTTCATGATTAATATCGTTAACCAAAGCAAGGGAAATGTATGGTCTGGATTGAAGATGCAGAAGTCTGATGCCGAGCATGGTAATGAACTGGGTGATACGGCTATGAATTGGAGGGAGATCTAGCTCTTTCCTCATGACAAGAACTGAAAAGTCAACTATGGAAGAAGGATTATCTCTTAACACAAACTGATGGTATCAACGCATCTACAGTACCTTTGGTGAACTCCTTGTATGCAAGGACACTGGTGTATGTATCACTAATGACCTCTCCTGAGGTGAACAGCCAAGTTAGACGCCCTACCCACCTATCACTGACGCCCTTTGATAACATCCACAACGTGAACCCGAAGGCTCGTTATTTCACTACTGCTGATGCCCTTTGTGGATACTGGCAGATAAAGCCTACAGAAGAGGATCAGCACCTAACTAGTTTTATTGTACCATATGGTCGTTTCCAACATTACAGAGGACCGATGGGCTTTGCAGCTACTGCATCCTTTTGCCTTAATGATGATATGGTCCTACAAGGACCATATCATCCTACAATTATGTTAAAGTTGTCGACGGTATTCTTCTATATGACGAGAATGTTAACCAACATTCTCAGCATATCCAAGAAATGCTCTCAATTCACTAAATAACGAAAAGTTTATTGTCGCCACACCTTTAGTTAACTACTGTGGATACACACCCTTACCTGATAGCATCTCAGCTAAGAACTGACCAACTCCTGCCAGTTTGACAGACTTCCGCTCAATTTACGCCACTACATCCCTTTCTTAGCCCTAAGAGGGCATTCATGTGGACTGCCGGTCATGATGAGGCTTTCTGTTCCTCTTGTCCTTTCAACCCAGACCTGCCTGTCATTCTACAGTGATGCCTCTCGTCTTAGCAGCCTTGGTTATGCTCTCCTACAGGACCATGGTCGTGGACACTCAGGTTAGTCGAGTGTGGATCCTGTTTCCTCACTGATACTGGTTGTCGCCTGGGCTACTTCAGTGCCGGATGTAACAGCTGGGTCTCCGGAATTTTACCATTATTATGGATCATCACCTTTCATCCAAATCAAGAACTACTATTCTTTGGATGCTATGGAAAGTATCTGCCTCCAGCACTTGAAAAAAAAAAAAAATCACCCTACCTCTACACTTTTATGCGGCAAACCTGTAAGCATGCCCTGTCTAGATCTCTAGTCAGACACCAGAGGAGGAACTCTTTATGTGCCAATACTGCTGCAAACTTCAGGACTATCGTGACAGTGAATGCTGTCACCTCCTCGGGTGAGCACTCACCACAGGATGCCAACAGGACTAATCAAGATCTTGGGGCTGCAGCAAGAGCAGGCCTTTCGTACACTTGCCTTCCAAATCATGTGACTTCAGGATTCCCTTTCAACAGATACAACCTTCATGCCTCTTTGTTCCCATTCTGGAAGACGGGACGACCTATCAGCTGTCATGTATGGAGCAAGAAACTGTGGTCCCTGCTGCTCTCTGCTTGCGCAATCTCCGCGCCTACATGACGGTCACAGAGGTGTGGAGTCTACAAAATGACGGGCGAGGCAGTCTGTCTTTTGGCCTGGTATTGACTCAGGCATCGCCAGCTCTCTGCAACATAGCCTGCGATTCTTGCCAGGTGCTCCAGCCCAGTCAGCAGCAAGAACTCCTGTGCGACGATACTCCTGCGAGACCCTTCGAGTCTGTCTCAGCTGTCGTTTTTACAGTTGCAGGAAACCCCTTCCTTGTCGTCGTAAATCGACTGTCAGGACGGCCTGTAGTCGTACCCTGCAAAGGTGATACTGCTACTCGTAACACTATTAGGGCGTTTTACAGATACTTCGGGGAAGTTGGTGCCCCTCTCCGCCTACGGACTGACAGAGGACCATAGTTTACCAGCACAGATTTCTGGGAGCGGTAGGGAGTTTATCACCCAGTGACATCACCACATCACCCTCGATCTAATGGTCATACCGAGGCTGCTGTGAAGTCCATTAAGCACTCTATCCTCATGACAGCTCCCTCAGGCAACACTGACCGTAAGGACTTTTACTGAAGCCTCTTAGAACTCTGGAATACTCCCAAACTCACAGGCCACTCACTAGCTCAGATTTTATATGGTTACTCCCTTCGGTCATGCATTCCTACTCATCTGTACAACCAACATGCACGCCCTCTACTATAGATGAGTATCGACTTGCTAGCACGTTCGAGCGCTGGGACAAGGTCGGGGCCGTCATGGACTCCGGCAGGTCAAGGGACTATGAGGGCCGCCTACCTTGTGGTCGTTTATGGTGGCTGAATCAGTTTTTTTCGATCCGTGCCACCTCCTAGTGCCGATCCCCTTCCCCATGCCCCTATGGACCCTTGAGAAGCATTCCGAATTCAGCACCCCCGCCCCAGTGACCCCACTTCGCTCAAGATGGTACATCGAACGTGAGGGAAGAGGGAGGTGTAGATGTGTGGGAACTACACGTATGCCAGTGAGTTTTGTATCACTAATATGTTCTCATTTATATTATGTATACTCCTTTGGACAAGTGATATGTTTACTATATGTAACAAAACTGTCGATTCTCGTCAGACGCATCACAGCTTCCGACGAAGCTACATGTTCACCTCTTAATCTCCCCCAAATATCTAAATTCATAGAGAAAGAGAGAAAAAAAAACTACAAGATTAACACATCGACACCATGAATTTTTACACCCCACAAAATGCGTCTATATGTTCATTTACGCTTACATCAAATGTCGTAGCTCTATCATTGGAATAAAGAGTATTTTATCATATTTTTACTAAGGTTTTTCCCTCTCATGCTCCCACGGACACACTCATATCCATCCCGTTTCCTCACATCGCTCTCTCACGTACCATGCACAATATCCCAGCCATTCCCTCTTTCTCTCTCTCTCCATTTTTCTTTCCCTTTCTTTCTCTCCCTCCCCCTATTTTTCTAATTCTCTCTCTCTCTCTCACTCTCGCTCTCTCCCTCTCTCTATGATCCTTTGACATATGTATGCATACATACGCATATATGTATACTGCACACACGATTGTAACTTGCGTAACCACAAACACGTGTAAACATACACAGGTTATCTTTAAGCACACAGATAATGTCTCACAGATTCCCATTATCACAAAGTATGAGATCTGTTGCAGCTGCAAGCTTCTTGTCTATCACTGAGTGTTTGTCAAGCGATCAGGTGAGACCAGAAAATTAGCTCAATTTTTCAAATGGGGCGTGAGTGTAAATTTGAAGTTGTGTGAATTTATGTGTTGATATATGTTTACGAGTGTATGTATATGTTTGAGTGTGCATTTATGTTAGTATATGCTTTGTAAGGGAATGATTATATGTGTGTACATGTGTGTATAAGTAAAGTGTATATATGTCCTTGTTTGGTTATGCATACATACATACAGCATTTGTAAGTCGAAACATAACTGACTTCCCTAGCTTACATAGTACCTCCACATGAACTACAGGATGCGGGTGCCAAATGTAATATACCTATTCATAATGACCTGGGCTGCTTCCCACGCCAGACAAGAGGGCAAATCATTAGAAAAAAGACTTGAACACGCCAGAGCTCTCCTTCAGGAAGTTCCTCTGGTAGATGGGTACGTCATTCTAAATGTTATCGTTATCGTCATGGTTATTACAGTTATTATTGTTATTATGATAATAATTATCATCAGCATCATTACTATCATTGTTATTATTATGATTTTAATCAACCTTATTATTATTGTTATTGCTATTATTATTTTGATTATTTTTATCATCATTATTATTATTATCAAAATTATTATTTAGTTATCATTATCATTATTATCATTTTTATCATTATTATTGTTATAATAATCATTATCACATTATTATTATTATTGTTATCATTATTATCATAATGATTATTGACATTGTAATGATCATCATCATTACCATAATTATCATAATTTTTTGTTATCCTTGTTATCATTATTATTATTTTGTTATTATTATTGTCATTATTGATTTCATTATTATTATTATCATTACATTATTGTCATTATTATCATTTTTTATAAATATTATCATATTATTGTTGTCATTATTATTTTTATCATAATCATTATTATCATCATTATTTTATCATCCTTATCATAATTATTGTTATTATTACTATTATTATTATTTTTATTATAATAATTATTATCGTTATTGTTGCTGTTATTATTATCATTATTATTATTATTATTAGTTATTATCACTATCATTATTATAGTTGTTGTTTTTCTTCATCTTATTATTATTGATATTACTATCATCATTACTATGATTATCATAATTATTACCATTATTGTTATCTCCATCATCATCATTATTACTGCCATATCATTATTTCTTATTCATTATCATTTGTCACACCCAAACCACGACACGAGTTCACTTCTCACGACCACGAAGTCAAGGTTCATGAGCTTGGATTCCTCAGACACAACGACTTGGTGGTGAATATCCGGGAGGTCTTGAGGAACCGGGTTGAGGATTTCCCCTTCGAGAAAAACCTGACGGAGATTGAGCCCTGGGCGTCAATGGAGTTCTCGCAGACTGACTTGCCGAGGCTTAGAGCAGGTCAGGTCGGAGGGCAGGTAAGGGGTTGATGACTATGGTTGCAGGAATGGTTCGACTGACTATGATTATGGTTGCAGTAATATTTCTGCAGAGGTACCAAACAGATGTTTGTATATTAGCATTTTGTCAATGGTACCTGGGCACTTTTGGTGCATTTTAGCGACCATAACAATATCCGAAAACTATTTCAACAACGGTAATATCGGTATCGTGTTTAGTCTTGTAACGGCACCATCGTAAGAATTGGTGTAATACTGTCTCAATAACATTACATCTGCAGTAATACTATGACATCATCAGCACAGTGTTATCTCTGCGTGAAGCTTACCTATGGAATAGATATCTAGACGGTTGATCAACAACCAAAGATTCATAGGAATATATAAAACTCCATCTGCAGTTCTGGAGTGCGTGGGCACCGTGTGACTCTCAGTACAAGAACGCGGTCACTCAGACGTTCGAACAGATAGACGCGCTGAAGAGACTCTTCGAGAAGTATCACGAGGATCTTCTGTTTGTTACAACAGCAAATGGTGTGTATCATACCGAGATGCATTTTTTTTGGGAAAATACGCCATACAGAGGCTTGGTTTGAGATATTATGCTGTCTTGTTTTGACATTTGTGGAAGAAATGTTTCAGATAATTAAGTAATTCTGAATATGTGCCTTGTGCCCTAGTCTACACGACTGCCCTAATACGTATCGAATCCCAAATGCTGCATCGAATAGCAGAAACACACACGTATACCAGGGCACACACGGTCACACAAGCACACATACAAACCTATCCAAACAACAGACAGCACTGCATGTTCCAGGCATCGAAGAGGCCCATGCCCTTGGGAAGATCGCCTCCCTGCTGGGCGTGGAGGGCGGCCACAGCATGGACTCGTCCCTGGCGGTGCTCCGGGCCTTCTACAGGGAGGGCGTCCGGTACATGACCCTCACCCACAGCTGCAGCAATCCGTGGTGAGTCAGATCGGTCAGCTTTGTGCTGATTTGATCCGTTTTGATATGGCAGTCAAACCGCTCTGGTACATAGACGAATATCTAAATCGAAAGGGATGGCTTTGAATGGCATAAATCGCCGTGTCAGCTCATGCAAATGTACAAAAGCTTAGTTTAACACCTAAAATAAAATGCTTAAGTCTCTCCTTTAAACACTTATTTATATGGTGAAAACGTTCTTTAGAAATATATAAGGTTAATTCATGGCTACATATTTACAAAGGCCGAACATCAGTGCCTCTATTCCATAACTGTCCTAGTCGAGTCTTCCATCCCAAAGTTCACAATGCCACAGTATCTAATCTAATGTAGCTAATCAACTTGAATGAACCTAATTCAACTGCCATATTTCGCCATTTTTTATCTCTTTCAGGGCAGACAGTTCTGTCGTCGAGGAACAAACAGACAACAAGGAGCTTGAGTTCGATGGTCTCACAACCTGGGGAGAGGTCGGTGTTAATGGTGCCGTGTTATTGGAGTTTTTCTTTTGCTGACAGAATGGAGCGATGGTCTCTGGCGCATATCTTGGTCATACCAGGTGTAAGGCTTTATCAACTCCATCCTAAAATAATAAACAACCAAGAAATATATCATAATAAAAAGTCTGTATGGTAGTTCCCATGACTTTTTAAAATTTTCATCATAACCAGGCAAAAATAGGAGTTGCAAGCTCCGACAGTGTAATAGTTATTAGCACTACATCTAGCAACGAGGACCTTCACTCGAATACTGTGTTTTGAATACTAAGGGTTTAATCACCTTTGATAAACAATGGCATTGAAAAATAAAGTGAACTCGGTAATCTATTTGCAAGTATTAACTTTTAGCAGCTGACGTTAGATGTTTTGCACAATTATTTTTCTTCATTTTGTATTATTTCTTTTAATACATATTGTTATACTGTTATGTAAAGCTTGCATTGACGTAGTCCCTCCATTCTATTTTCCTACAAGCCACCTCTAGTCTCTAGAAACTTAAAATGGATACTCTGTTCACAACGATGTCAGTAGATTGAAAATCTTCATCTTTATATAACAATACCTCCAAGTCACACGTAAATCCAAACAAGAAATTACCAAACAGCTACGGTGGACAGGTACGTAGCAGGCTGATGTTAGAACTAATCCAGTTTAACATTACGGTTTAAACGGTGTTCATTCCACTCGCAAGCAGATATAATAACATGTAAATAGTCTGTTCAAGGGGAAAAAACTCGTTTTTGAATAAGATTGAGGCCTCTGGTGCATCGATAAATTAAATGCAAGATACATTATTCATCTAAGTCCTCGGTTGGCGTCTCAAGAAACATCGAAGATAAACAAAAATCCGTATCCGTTTGCATTCGTCCTTTGGGCTAGATGTCTACACCAAATCCAAAAGAATCCTGTTTTATCTCATTATATCTGAAAATTAGTAAAAACACCCTACTTCGGTTTTACTTTCGCTACATAGGAACAATATGAAAATAATGATCGCATTAAATGACCCAAGACTCCAACCTCCAGCTCGTCGTCAAGGAGATGAACCGCTTAGGGATGCTCGTCGACATATCCCACGTGGCGTCGCGGACCATGCACGACGTCCTGGATATCGCCCGCGCCCCCGTCATCTTCTCCCACAGCGACGTCCGCGCCCTCTGCAACATCACCAGGAACATCCCGGACGACGTGCTCGCGAGGCTGGTAAGGAGGGCCTGGCGAGAAGGGAATGTTGCAGGCGATCCGCATTTCGGACTCTGGTGGCGGCGGCGCGTCTTTTGAGATGGCGCTACGTGCAAAGGCAAAAGCTCATAGTCTGCAAAATGAATATACTCGCAACAATTCTCATCATAACCAAAATATTAACTTTAAGTAACAAATATCACATTGCTATTGCACTTTTAACCAAAGTGAAATACATCTTTTATAATACATTTTCTCACCAAATATTACAGTACGATGCGACATTCTTTCGATAGTATAATGATAATAACAATAATCATATAACTGTAAAAAACAAAAGCAAATCACCCTCAGCCAGAAAATGGCGGCGTCGCACTAGTCAATTTCTACAATTACTTCCTCTCCTGCTCGTACGACTCGACCATCGAGGACATCGTAGGCAAGTATTTTGCAGTTTTAGCCACACTGGAAGTCGACTTCCGTCACAATAAAAACCTGCAGACATGTACAATTTTGCTTTCGAGTTTTTGGGTGGGATACTCGCGGTTGCATTCGGTGAAGGAAAAAATAAAATATTATTTTTATGCTCCTGCTCGAGGAGTTAACTCGTATCCTTATCGAGCTTTGGATTTTTGTGTTTATTTTTGTTCTCATTTTGCTGCCACGTAAGAGTAAAAGGTAAGCGGATACTTGATCTTGCAGACAACATCAACCACATTCGAGACGTCGCGGGAATAGACCATGTTGGCATCGGGAGCGATTTCGATGGCATCAATTCGTGAGTAGAACACACACACACAGATACATACACGCACAGACACACATACACAGACAGAAACACTCGCACACTCTTATGAACGCACTCGTACACACGCACACGCACACGAACACACCTGGCCGAGAGGATGGATGAAAAATCCCTTTAATAGCAAGATCATACTATAATAGGGCTTGAGATTATCAGATCACTCCATTTGAGTTTAACGCCGACTAGAAGATTCCGTGACCGAGGACAACAGCATAATCATCACTCTTCACTACATTTATAAGCTAGTGTTACTCAGGCCTTTGTGATAAAACTAATTAAATCCTCTCATTTTCATTGCATTTTTTTTTATAATCCTCGTAAGTAACAGAAAATTTGAATCCCGTTGCAGTGTTCCTGAAGGCCTGGAGGACGTGAGTAAATACCCCTATTTATTCGCCGAGTTGCTGTCGGATCCGCGCTGGACCGACG
>NC_091587.1:19560454-19567954 GCF_042767895.1 Penaeus vannamei | reverse complement strand
GTTTTCCTATGAGGGGAGAAGAGATAGACAACTGAGGAAGAGGTAAGTTGAGGTGAGGGTGTAGTAGAAGACGGGGTGGAACATTTGATTGTCTGCTACAGGTAGAGCAGACACAGGTAGGTGTCGGGGCAGTGATAGAGCTTGGGGTGTCTAGATAAATAATTGCAAAATGATTTGATTGGGAGAGGAATGGGGTAGAAGTGAAAATATAAGATGGAAGAGGAATAGATACAAGGTGGATCCTGGGATGAAGGGGAAGGGGACAGAGTTAAGGACTGTACTGGTGTAGGCAGTAAGAGAAAAACCTCGTCGACGTGTTTCCTTACGCAGGGCCGTTTTAATCTAAGAATTGCCATCTTAGACTCTAATTTGTAGATAGGGTAGCCCCTATATGATATGTAAGGGAGCCACCACAGTTGGCGCATGTGTGACTGTGCAGAGCAGTTTCATCGATCTTAACCAGGTTGGGCACATAGAGGGCATCGGGAGTGAAGCGGCAGTGTTTGGCAGGGTGGCCTAGACGCCAACAATTCTGACATTGATGGGGGAGGTTGATATGATCGGACAGGAAGAAGGCATTCTCCGCCAATATAAACATCATTGGGGGAAGTAATTTCTACGGAAAGTGACCTTGCCAATATTAACATTATTGTTGGGAGGACTTATGACTGTCTTTAGGGGAGATGTTGCATTGTACTGTATGATACTATATCCTAGTCCACGAGGCTGGGGGAGTAGGTATTCTCCACAGTCTGACAGGGCAGTTTGTCGGGGAAATGGAGATCGTTCCAGTACAAGTATTGAGAAAGGGGTGAGGCTAGGTTGGAATGGATTTACCAGTGAAGTCGGTCAGGGCTGGTAATGCTTTAGCTTGGGATTTGGATGTAACTGTGAAAAGGTGGGAAACCAATCTGTTTTTGGAGGCATTGCTGGAAGAGGAGAGTGTCAGAGTAAGGGACCGAAGAGGGGATCCCAAAAATCGATACCGTTTGGCTGGGCTAAACAGAGTGGAGAAGTGGAGGAGATGAAGTTGATGTCGATTTACTTTTTCTTTTTCGTTTTTTTTCTTTCTTTTTTTAATGTCTACCATCTTTTCCTATTCGTTAGTTTGGCTTGGATCAGGAAATAGGTATAAGGGAGGCAATTATTCCCATTCAACATTCAGATAAGACAGAGTCCGGAAGCCAGTTATGCGAACGGCTGTTGGGAGAGTAGGAATGTTTCCTGGAGGTTGGGTAAGGACCTGGGTGGATGATTTTGTTTGGAATGATGTGATAGTAGGTATTGAGGAAGGACAAGTACTAGCATTGCTCAGAGTTGTGGTCAGACTTGGAGAGTTAAAGTCAGTGAATCTATCAAATAAGGGGTTAAGCTTCATTGCCCCTAATAAGGATACAAAATCTTCATTACTGACCATGGTAAGCCTGATAGTATGTTGGGGAGAGGAACAGTCCATCCTTCAGGAATACCGTACCGATTGCTCCCATAGGCCGTTCTTGACTGACATAATGTCAGCCTTTGATCTTTTCAACATGGCTCTTACACGTTAGGAAGTAGATAGTAGAAGGGGTTGGAGAAGATAAGAAAACGGAAAGGGAAGAAGTAAAAGACGTGCAAAATTAGATGTCGATTGCTGATCCCCAGCACTGGTGTGCCAAAATAACTAGAGTTGTACAAATTTCAGCCACCGAAATTGGGGGGGGGGAGTTAAAACATGGTTGTGTTTGCAAATATGAATATCGTGGTGCATCAAAGACCAATTTTTTATTTTTTTTATTTATTTATTTTTATTTATTTTTTTACAAGAAAGTAATTCAATTCCTTAACGTTCATAATGAATAATTTTCCAAGAACCTGCATCTCTGTACCGCTTTAGAGTTAAATCCTTACTTCAAGTTTCCTGTCCTCCTTTCAATTTGAGAAAACCTTTAATCAACCTTTGTGTTTGTGAAAGCAATAGGTCGGTCTGTGTTCACTGACTGATCTCGGAGTATGAAATATGCAACGTGACAGATAATGGTTCATGGTTAAAGAAAATCGAGTAAGATAGAAGTGTATATGTGAAGGCAGGGAGAATAAGAAAAGAATTTGATACGGAAAACGAAAGAAAGATGTAGAAAATACCGAGGAAAGAAGACGGTAATTTAGTGCCTTCCTGGTTCAACTTTGTCACCATAAAATTATCAGTTGAAAAGTTTCTGCTGTATCAGCATCTATGGTCACATTAGCGGTATATTCAGAATTTAGCGACAGGGTGGGGTTTGGGGGCGAAGCCCCCGGGTAAGGATGTTTTTTTTGGCAATGTTTATGGATTCCCAGAATGTCTAATGGTCAGAACAATGAACGCGTCAGATATTAAAGGTAATACAGCACTAAGATAAAGTATTATGGTGAAAAGGCTAAAAATAAGTTAACGATTAGGACAGAATATGCTAGATGCCAAAGGTTGTAGAGCCTGTAGGTTAGTATGGTAGTGTAAAGGCTAAAGAGGGAAGAGCAAAAGGAGAAGGCAGCCTTTCATTCTTTCGGCACGGCTCTCACACCTTAGGAATTGGACAAGGGATGAATAGGAGCAGGAAAAGGAAAGGGGAGAAGAAAAGAAAATCAGACGAGACGAGGGCTGAGGCCCAAGTTAGGGGCGATCCCATACAACGGGCCTCAGTCTCCCTCCGAAGCTCCCCATCACCATGATAGATAGTCAATCAATTGCAGTTGCATGTTGATATATTTTTGAAAACGATCATGTATATTCACTGTTTGATATTTTACTGATACCGGTTTGTTTAGACGCAGAGCATTTAAGGTTTTGTTTCTGGCAAGGTCACTATGAAATATTCCTTATTTGGTTATGTCAGCTTCTGGGTTACTTTTCACAAAAGGCATCTTGTCATAATATTTTTTGGCTGGCCTGTCAAAAGCCTCATATTCCAATGGACAGTGATGACACAGGTATCCGACCTTGCCATATTTCTGTATTCTATGATGCAGACAAAAGTACCAACTGTCTTGACATTTGAGGTTGTCGTTGCGTCCATAAGCAGGCTTTTATCATGCCTGTGATCCTGCGGACGTCGAGGTCGAGGGAAACAGAAAGCTGGGTAAAAATAGTAGATTTATTCAGGCATACAGACAGATCAGAATTTTAAATTTTGAGTATTTACACCACAGAGCATGAACCGGGTCCCGCCGATTATCGCTTTTTTGAATGACATTCATCCTCTTAAATATTCTCAGTAACAAAATTAAATAATAGATTTATGAAAGGACCTTAAAAGTAGGAAGTTGTGAGGAGGGTCTATCTACAGACGTAAAAAGGAAAAGGTGTGCATTACTTTCTAGATCTGCTGGTGTGACCACAGAGTTGTAGGACCGAAGAGGTCTTGGGGCCACGAAGGTGGTTGTTTACAGATGTCTAGGCAACGGAGGGAAGTCTTACTGGGTTACTATGTGATGTCCCCGTGCATGCAGGTGATCGGGGACACGCCTGAAGACTACTGTAGGGGCAGCGGAAGAGCCGGGGAAGAAGGGGTACTCAGAAGTGTAGGTGAACAGGTGAAGGGGAGGGGTAGCCGGGCTCCCGAGGCTTAAGGGATGTTGTGCTCGGGGTAGGTGTGGCGAGCAAATCGCAGGAGCTCATCGGAGTCCTCGCACACCCAGGGCTTGACGTGGTGGCAGGCAACGTCGTGCCATTTGACGCCATCGTTGTAGAAGTTGTTGAGAATGGCGATGCAGGCCTCGTCGGTGCCGGTCTCGGAGAACTCGCGGTTGTCGGGCTGCCTCTGGCCGGAGCCGCCGGTGTTGGACCAGTCGCCGACCCAGCCGAAGGTGCCGTTGGTGGCGGGGATACGGGCGGACGAGCCGGACCAGAACCAGCCGTTGACGAGCGTGGGCTTCAGGTCGGGCCTGTCGCAGCCGTCAAAGTTGCACTTGCGGCCGGAGGTCCAGATGTACTTGACTTGGCCGGTGGTCATGGCCTGGTACACGAACTGTGCCTCAGCCTCGCTCTCGAGGCTCACCAGGTCCTGGCAATGCTTCCTGCGGGAGGAAAGGGTTTCGGGTCATTTCCCGCTCATGGAGACGGCATTTCAAAATTAAGAACTAGGCATTTACACAGCATTAATGGACCTGTCCTGACATTTAATTTCAATTTGCTGTTTTTAATTCTTAATCATGTGCATGAATAAGCAATACAGAGTTATAGTGAGGAGCAAAACGATTATATAATATGATTTGATTTTTAACATTTTCTACAACAATTTCACTGCATAAGAATCAACCTTCACAATTGCAATTACGGTCTCTCATTCTGATTTCTTACTGCATGAACGATGCATATACAGAGGTGAAAATGGATGAATAAATATCTACTAAACCTGTTACAGTTTCGTGGCTTAATAGACACTGAATAGAATCTTGAGAATTGAAATGGACAGAATTCACAGGAACATTTCAAATTATCTAAAAGCTGAGATTATAAGTGCAGGAAGTATGAATTGCAAAAACTGACCGGAACTGGCACTAAGAAGACGAAAAGGGAACTTTTCCCTCGCTTTCTTCTCTACTATTTTTTTAACGTATGTCAGCGCAATGTAACATATGCAACGCGCAGATTGATTCCTGGCCCTAAGCCCTCGAAGAAAGCCTTCCCCGTCGCTGTGGCCGACGAAAAAGGTCTTCCTCCCAGACGAGCGTCGCCTTACCTGCAGATGTTCCTGGCATCGAGCCAGTCCCTCTCGTGCTGCCTGGTGGGGCCGTGGTTCCAGGAGAAGAAGTAGTAGTGGCCCTCCCTGAAGGTGGCGGCGTGCTTGATGCGGTTCTTGCAGGCAACTGGGTCAGGTCGGATGAGCTGCCGCTGGGCTACAGCAACTGCCACCAGCGCTGCCAACACCAAACTTACTCGAAACATTCTGCGGAAAAGATAGAATAATATTAGTTACCGGTTTAGAGAGGAATGTACATACAAGGTGCTATACACCATTTTAGAATCCTCCATTTTCCTTTTGTTGCTAAAGCCTCATTTTCAGCAAAATGAACGATCCTGACAATTTTTTAAAGGTACACTATGTAAGTACCCACACGAACGAGGCGCGCGCGCGTGTGTGTGTGCGTGTGTGACACCCGTTCCGAGTCCCGCTATGCCCCGTGGCAAGAGGTCAAACATGGGGTCGCGCTCATATCGAGGTCACTGGCAAAGAAACTTCTGGAGTGTCTTAGTGGGTCCGCACTTTCACCACGTGTTGCGCGGACCTGGAGAGAAACCGCTATTCTAAGTTGCCGGTTTTCGCCCTCGTGTTTTCTCGATGGCTAATAGAGCTAATTAACTTTTATCATTCCGTTAATTCGTGCATGCCAGAGTGGGCATTTGGGCATGTGCTGAACATTTGCACTCAATCGGCGGGCAAGTGTGACTCACTAACGCTGCGGTTCAATGACCAAACCGTGACTAGCCAGACCTTCATAAGTTCCTCGGATGACGAGGGAGAAACGATTTGAAAAGATCGAATAAGCGTTTCGACCCCCTTAGTCTGCCCATTTCCTATGAATCACGGCGGATTAGAGCGTCTTGATCTCTTTTGTGTGTTTCTGCGTCATTCATCCTCTTTCTCTTTTGAAACGAACAAAAGGCTGTCGCGGTTGAGAGATTTCCATCCAAACGCGCCAGATGATTTAGCCGGAGGATGGAATACTCGGAGAGAAAGCCTCGCGAGGAGAAAAAGGTTTCTTGAAATAATATTGGCTCCGGCGGGAAGAAGGAGTGTTTGGAAAATAACAATGACATGGCAATAAGAAAATTAACAGTTGTAAGAACACATGATATGCATGTATATGTATGTGATTATATGTATAAGTATATAGACATATATGATTATATATATACAACCACAACAAAAAAATAACCGCAATAAAGAGTCTGCGCCACAATATTAAGCAAAATCTGCAACATTTCAAATAAATAGAATTCTTTTCATACGCTTTCTTTTTTACCGTTTTTGAGTTTTCCACGAGAAACAGTGTATTTCATGTATCCTTTCTCACCGAGTGCGGTCATCATTTAATTTTAGGCAACTACTTTATTTCCGCAAATTTAGATCCACTTGTTAGTTATACAAGCACGTAAAATGAAATAAGAAATTATTAAGAGAAATGATAATTCGTCTTAATCCTTTTTCAAAACTATACACACACTCTTTATCTATACAAGACATGCCTATCACAGCAGCGACTTCAACGCTGCCGAAAGACGTATCTATATAGAAAATAACGCGTCAGTGTCTCGGTGCATGCGGATACTGAGAAGAATCACACGTACTGAGAGAAAAAAAAACAGATATTAAACCGGAAGATTGACCTTATCAAAAACATCGAAATCTTCAAAAACGTTAACCCAGAAGTCAGTCTGGGAATAGTAAACTGTTATACGGTTTTAAAGGCGAAACATAGTACTATTCCACGCTGGCGTGACAAATATATATATTCCCCAGCTTTGCTCAAAAGCACGTACAAAGAATGTCCGACGAAACCGCATGTTTCGTAGACAAAGAGGAAGAGAGAGAGAGAGAGAGAGAGAGAGAGAGAGAGAGAGAGAGAGAGAGAGAGAGAGAGAGAGAGAGAGAGAGAGAGAGAGAGAGAGAGAGAGAGAAGAGAGAAGAGGAGAAAGAGACAAAGTCTTTAAAGATGAGCAGAGAGAGAGAGAGGCATGAAGAAACTGAGAAAAGAAAGATGAAGAGAGAGACAGGGAGAAAAGAGAGAGAGATGGACAGGAAGAAGAGATGAAGAGAGGGACAGAAAAAAGATGAAGAAGGGGAGAAGAGGTGAAGAGAGAAAGAATCTGTTGATAAAGCGAAGAAGGGAGGAAAGAACGATAAAGCTAAGCAGAAAGGAAGGATAAAAAAGCAGCGTGAGGCAGAAGAAAATCAGAGAAACAAGAAAAAATCGATAAAACTAAGTACAAAGGAAGAAAAGGTCGATAAGGATAAGTAGACTAAAAGAAAATATCGAAAGGCAGAAAGGGAGGAAGATAAAGAAACTAAGACCACATATCGCTATGCACTTTGCGAGATCGCATGCACTCTCCTCTCCAAAGACTTTACATTGCCCGAATAACGAACAGAACGCGTATCACTGTACAGGAACACAACACCACGTAAAAGGGGACACTGACATGTCTGCTGGACCGCCTCGCTCACTTCCTTTCTCTCTCCCCCCAAAAATGAATGAAGTCATGACGGGAAATCACAACCTCCGACGTTTCTGTTCTGTCCATCGCGAGTGCGACCTAACCTTATGCAGTGAGGGAGGGATACCGGTTCCAGGCAGCACAGCCAAAGTCCCCGCATGGAGTGGCTCCGTTACACTGACAGAGTTCCGCTAACATTCCACAACCTCAATTTCTCTATCTCTCTCTCTCTCACTCTGGCCGGGCGAGTATGCAGTACCTGGTTAGACGTGTAGCTTCCACACCTTGTCTCTACGAAGCGCACCGTGCGACTGGCGAAAGAC
>NC_091587.1:19550454-19555454 GCF_042767895.1 Penaeus vannamei | reverse complement strand
AGAGATGTTTTTCTTTTGTCATTATTGTTATTATCATAAATACTATTATTATCATTATCCTTATCCTTATGGTTATCATAATTATCATTAATATTACTATTATCATCATCATCATTATTATTATTATTACGACTACTATTATTATTATTATCATTATTGTATTATTGTAATGTATCATTATTGTTATCATTGTTGTAATTACCATTATCATTATTATTGTTACGATTGCCATTATAATTATTTTCATTAGTGGTACCATTGGTAGTATGCCATTATTGTTCTCTTATCTTTATTGTCGCTATTGCTATCATTCTTATTATCATCATTATTTATTGACATTATCACTACGGTGGTGATTATTATTATTATTATCATTATCATTACAGTTGTTGCTATTGTTGTTATCATTGATATTGTTATATTATTCTTAATATTATTATTATCATCATCATCATAATTATGATTATGATTATCATTACTATTATTATAATCACCATCATTATCATAATTTTTGTTATTATCATAATTAATGTAATTATTTTTAGTTTTCCTATTATCATTGTTATTATCATTATTATCATGATCAGCATTATTGTTATTATTATTGTTATTATCATCCTTGTTGTTATAATTATTACTAATCTTATTATCATCATCATTACTACTATTGTTATTATTATCATCATTACTATTGTTTTTATTCTTATTGTTATCATTGTCATCATCAATTTTATTATCTTTATCATCATTATCATTATAATTTTATCATTATTATCATTACCATAGTTATCATTATCAATATCATTATTGCTATTAACATTATTGTCATTATTAAAATTATCATTATTATTATTATTATCATCATTATTATTATAATTGTTATCATTATCATTATATATATATATATATATATATATATAAATATATATATATATATATATATATATAAATATATATATATATATATATATATATATATATATATATATATATATATATATATATATATATATATATATATATATATATATATATATATATATATATATATATATATATATATGTATATATATGTATATATATATTGTTATTATTATTATTATCATTATCATTATTATTATCATCATCATCATTGTTATCATTATCATTATTATTTTTGTTGTTGTTGTTCTTCTTCTTCTTATTATTATCATTATCATCATTGTTATTGATATTATTGTTATTATGATCATAATTATCTGTGTTGTTATTATTATTTCTACTAATATTTTTATTACCATCATTATTGTTATTTTCACTATTGGTATCATTATTGTTATCATTATTATCATTATTATTAGTAGCAGTATTATTATCTTTATTATCTCTATTAGTATTTTCATTATTATGATTATCATTATTTTTGTTGTTATTATCATCGTCATTATCATTATCATCATCATCATCATTATGATGACGATTATTAATACAATTATCATTACTATCATTATCATTATTAGTATCATCATTATTATTATCATTATTGGTATTATTATTATTATAATTATTATACTTATCATTATTGTTATCATTATCATTACTATCGTTATCATTATCATGATGATAATATATATTAGCATCATCACCATTAAAAGAATTGACATCAAAATCACTATTATCAATTATTTTTCTTATTATTTTTATTTGTTATTATCATTTATTTTGTATTACTATTGCTTTCATATCATTATCTTTAATGATAGTATATATATCAATTATCATTATCATCAGGATATTATAATCATTATTGTTATCATTATGATTATTGTTATTTCTATGTCATTATTTCTATCATTGTTATTATCATTGTTAACATTATTTTCATTATCATTATTAGTATTGATATTGTCATTACCCTCATCACTATATCATTATCTTTATTATTATTATTATCAGTAGTAGTAGTAGTAGTATCATTATTATTATCATTATTGTTCCTGTTGTATCATCACCATCGTTATTGATACTATCATTTATTACTGTTATCATTATCTTCATTATCATCATTATCATTATCATTATCATTATCATCATCTCCAAGTTTCATGTTACGATCATTAATATTATTATTATTAGTGTAATTATTATCAATGTTATTATTTGTATTTTATCATTTTCACCATCATTATCTTATTAATAATATCATTATTATCATTATCATCATCACCATTATGATGATCATCCATTTAATGATATAACCATCTTTAATAATAGCATTATCATCATAACTTCATTCATAATTACCAATCTTTCCGCCAGCACTCAGGGCGTCCCTCTCCCGCCCCTGCCACTCTCCCGCACAAGCCCCTCCCCCTAAACTCCGCCACAACAGCCGCCACACAGCACGCACGCCGAACGGCATCATACCACCATCTCCGGATCGCCGAGTCATCATCTGATCCGGTGTCATCGCTCACAACACTTCCTGGCGACTTTCACCATCACCCGCTCTCGGCATCGGCACAATACGCTGGGAGACCCCTTGATGCTGGGCCGAAACGGAGGCGAGCGAACAGGCAAACACGTATGCAGTGAACACCTATGTAAAGGCATGTATACATCTATATATTGCATACACGCTATGCACATCTATATATTGCATACATATATACATGTATATATGTTCTTGATTGATATATATATATATATATATATATATATATATATATATATATATATATATATATATATATATATATTTGTGTGTGAGTGTGTATAAATAAGTAAATAAATAAATAAATAAATAGATAAATAAATAAATAAATAAATAAATAAATAAATAAATAAATAAATAAATAAATAAATATATATATATATATATATATATATATATATATATATATATATATATATATATATATATGTATATATATATATACACACACACACGCACACACTCACACTGACACACAGACACACAGACACAGACACACAGACACACACACACGCGCGCGCGCGCGCGCACACACACACACACAAATGCATATATACATTCATACAGCGCGCGGGGTTGAACGCAGGTCAGCAAGATTACTTGACGAACGCGCTAACTGCTGTACGACACAGTACAAGGTCAAATGTGACGCTTTCTGTAGGCCTAATCAGGAGATAAATGTATAGGCCATAAAAAGGGAAAGTCTGATGTTTGGATGCTTCAGAAAGAGATGAAAAATATGAAATATAGACTGAAAAAAATCTGGATTCCTTTAATATCAGTTAATGGTTTGCATGACGTTTCATTGCAATTTGTCCAACGTTCATTTTGGATTGTCCCTTAATATTCGCCAGAATATTTCTCTGCCAGAAATTATGAAGAATCATGCTCAATAAAATGCTATATATTGATTTCAGTGCCCTTTATCTCCCTCCCTCCCTCCTCCCTCCCTCTCTCTCTCTCTCTCTCTCTCTCTCTCTCTCTCTCTCTCTCTCCCTCTCCCTCTCCCTCTATCTCTCTCTCACATACACGTAGTATACAGAAATAGAAATGCAGGATCATACTATAAGTACATGAGCAATTTGATACATTTACGCACAGTTGCAGGTATGTCCGTGTGGATATGCAGTTCGCCTGATGATATTCTAGAACCGTTCTTGAAATGCAGAAGAGCGCATCCTGCTCATGCAATCACGTGTTATGACATTTGATCTTCGAACACTTGACAGCCCGCAGAAATCGTGCCATATGGCATCAAGACGCGTGTCATTTGCCGTGTTGTCAGGGTTACGCGGCCTTATTGTAACACTCGCCATCGCATGCGCTCCTGTCACGATATTTCTGTGAAGTAACCGAGACGTTGCTTTCATGAGTCTGATACCTAATTGGCAGTTTGTGTAGATTATGATCGTTTCGAAGTTGTGCAAGAACTCAGCACAGCCACATATTTCAGACCGCCGCTTAAGCCTGGGTCGGATGCGTGTAACACATAACCTGCGGCGCCAAACAGCTGCTGGTCGAGGGAAAAAGCGCGGGAAAACTTTTACAACTTCCCCTTTCGTCAGCGCCAAAAAGACAATGCTGAGAGTAGGAAGGAAATTTCCTCTAAGGAAGCGGAGTCGGTGGTGTAATGACTTCCTTTCATTGAGTAACAGCGATGATGCTTTCTCCATCAGCAGTCAGGGGCGGCGGAGTCTTCGTAACGCAGTTTGTGAAGGATGACAAAATGGGCACATTTCGTATCCGGCAACTCGACGCCGACTTTCACTTCTTACCTGTGATTCTCATCTTCATTTGTCCACACTTCCTCGGAGTGTAATTTCCTTAAGCTTCTTGTGGTCGCCGATTCCCCGTTCGAGCTTCTCTCTTCTCTCTTTCTTTGCTTCGAGCGTTCTTACTCTGTTCGGATTTCCTTCTTCCTGTTCGTTTAACAGCGCTGTTTCACATTTCCCCCATGTAGTTTCTTTTCGTTGTCCATGTTGCTTCCTTCTTTAAGCTTTCAATTTTCCTGTAATGCCACTTTCGTAAACATTTGTCACTTGAAGACCTCGATCCCAGTGACACTGATGCCATTCCTCAACACAAAGCGTCCCTCGAAATCCTCTTGTGACATCCATCCGCTTAAGAAAAAACGCTAATACACCTTCATTCACTATATGTATTCCGTTTCCTTTTTTTTGGCTTCATTGGCTTAATCCCGTTACCCTAATCTAAGGAGAAAAGTTTTTGCGCCCGTCGTTCCGAATCCAGGACCAGCCCCTCTCGCCCGCCCGGCCGCCCGTGGCCTATTTCCAGGCCGACTCCTCTCTCTTCGTAGTCACGTGACCTTCAAAATCCCGATTTCTGATCCGAGGAGAAAATCCTGCGCCGGGAAACACTTTCTCGTTTTAAAGAGGCCCCGAGCGACATTTTTGTGAGCGAGAGTCATGGCCGCTCCACCGCGTCGGTAATCGTGGCGCATATTAATCAAAGCGATGTTTAATTTTAGCGCTGGACGGCGACGTTTTGGCTTCGGGGAAGGTATTGT
>NC_091587.1:19464000-19479000 GCF_042767895.1 Penaeus vannamei | reverse complement strand
CTTTCTGTTTGTCGAGGAAGATTCCTTTCTGTTTGTCGAGGAAGATTCCTTTCTGTTTGTCGAGGAAGATTCCTTTCTGTTTGTCGAGGAAGATTCCTTTCTGTTTGTCGAGGAAGATTCCTTTCTGTTTGTCGAGGAAGATTCCTTTCTGTTTGTCGAGGAAGATTCCTTTCTGTTTGTCGAGGAAGATTCCTTTCTGTTTGTCGAGGGAGATTCCTTTCTGTTTGTCGAGGAAGATTCCTTTCTGTTTGTCGAGGAAGATTCCTTTCTGTTTGTCGAGGAAGATTCCTTTCTGTTTGCCGAGGAAGATTCCTTTCTGTTTGTCGAGGAAGATTCCTTTCTGTTTGTCGAGGAAGATCCCTTTCTGTTTGTCGAGGAAGATTCCTTTCTGTTTGTCGAGGAAGATTCCTTTCTGTTTGTCGAGGAAGATTCCTTTCTGTTTGTCGAGGAAGATTCCTTTCTGTTTGTCGAGGAAGATTCCTTTCTGTTTGTCGAGGAAGATTCCTTTCTGTTTGTCGAGGAAGATTCCTTTCTGTTTGTCGAGGAAGATTCCTTTCTGTTTGTTGAGGAAGATTCCTTTCTGTTTGTCGAGGAAGATTCCTTTCTGTTTGTCGAGGAGGATTCCTTTCTGTTTGTCGAGGAAGATTCCTTTCTGTTTGTCGAGGAAGATTCCTTTCTGTTTGTCGAGGAAGATTCCTTTCTGTTTGTCGAGGAAGATTCCTTTCTGTTTGTCGAGGAAGATTCCTTTCTGTTTGTCGAGGAAGATTCCTTTCTGTTTGTCGAGGAAGATTCCTTTCTGTTTGTCGAGGAAGATTCCTTTCTGTTTGTCGAGGAGGATTCCTTTCTGTTTGTCGAGCAAGATTCCTTTCTGTTTGTCGAGGAAGATTCCTTTCTGTTTGCCGAGGAAGATTCCTTTCTGTTTGTCGAGGAAGATTCCTTTCTGTTTGTCGAGGAAGATTCCTTTCTGTTTGTCGAGGAAGATTCCTTTCTGTTTGTCGAGGAAGATTCCTTTCTGTTTGTCGAGGAAGATTCCTTTCTGTTTGTCGAGGAAGATTCCTTTCTGTTTGTCGAGGAAGATTCCTTTCTGTTTGTCGAGGAAGATTCCTTTCTGTTTGTCGAGGAAGATTCCTTTCTGTTTGTCGAGGAAGATTCCTTTCTGTTTGTCGAGGAAGATTCCTTTCTGTTTGCCGAGGAAGATTCCTTTCTGTTTGTCGAGGAAGATTCCTTTCTGTTTGTCGAGGAAGATTCCTTTCTGTTTGTCGAGGAAGATTCCTTTCTGTTTGTCGAGGAAGATTCCTTTCTGTTTGTCGAGGAAGATTCCTTTCTGTTTGTCGAGGAAGATTCCTTTCTGTTTGTCGAGGAAGATTCCTTTCTGTTTGTCGAGGAAGATTCCTTTCTGTTTGTCGAGGAAGATTCCTTTCTGTTTGTCGAGGAAGATTCCTTTCTGTTTGTCGAGGAAGATTCCTTTCTGTTTGTCGAGGAAGATTCCTTTCTGTTTGTCGAGGAAGATTCCTTTCTGTTTGTCGAGGAAGATTCCTTTCTGTTTGTCGAGGAAGATTCCTTTCTGTTTGTCGAGGAAGATTCCTTTCTGTTTGTCGAGGAAGATTCCTTTCTGTTTGTCGAGGAAGATTCCTTTCTGTTTGTCGAGGAAGATTCCTTTCTGTTTGTCGAGGAAGATTCCTTTCTGTTTGTCGAGGAAGATTCCTTTCTGTTTGTCGAGGAAGATTCCTTTCTGTTTGTCGAGGAAGATTCCTTTCTGTTTGTCGAGGAAGATTCCTTTCTGTTTGTCGAGGAAGATTCCTTTCTGTTTGTCGAGGAAGATTCCTTTCTGTTTGTCGAGGAAGATTCCTTTCTGTTTGTCGAGGAAGATTCCTTTCTGTTTGTCGAGGAAGATTCCTTTCTGTTTGTCGAGGAAGATTCCTTTCTGTTTGTCGAGGAAGATTCCTTTCTGTTTGTCGAGGAAGATTCCTTTCTGTTTGTCGAGGAAGATTCCTTTCTGTTTGCCGAGGAAGATTCCTTTCTGTTTGTCGAGGAAGATTCCTTTCTGTTTGTCGAGGAAGATTCCTTTCTGTTTGTCGAGGAAGATTCCTTTCTGTTTGTCGAGGAAGATTCCTTTCTGTTTGTCGAGGAAGATTCCTTTCTGTTTGTCGAGGAAGATTCCTTTCTGTTTGTCGAGGAAGATTCCTTTCTGTTTGTCGAGGAAGATTCCTTTCTGTTTGTCGAGGAAGATTCCTTTCTGTTTGTCGAGGAAGATTCCTTTCTGTTTGTCGAGGAAGATTCCTTTCTGTTTGTCGAGGAAGATTCCTTTCTGTTTGTCGAGGAAGATTCCTTTCTGTTTGTCGAGGAAGATTCCTTTCTGTTTGTCGAGGAAGATTCCTTTCTGTTTGTTGAGGAAGATTCCTTTCTGTTTGTCGAGGAAGATTCCTTTCTGTTTGTCGAGGAAGATTCCTTTCTGTTTGTCGAGGAAGATTCCTTTCTGTTTGCCGAGGAAGATTCCTTTCTGTTTGTCGAGGAAGATTCCTTTCTGTTTGCCGAGGAAGATTCCTTTCTGTTTGTCGAGGAAGATTCCTTTCTGTTTGTCGAGGAAGATTCCTTTCTGTTTGTCGAGGAAGATTCCTTTCTGTTTGTCGAGGAAGATTCCTTTCTGTTTGTCGAGGAAGATTCCTTTCTGTTTGTCGAGGAAGATTCCTTTCTGTTTGTCGAGGAAGATTCCTTTCTGTTTGTCGAGGAAGATTCCTTTCTGTTTGTCGAGGAAGATTCCTTTCTGTTTGTCGAGGAAGATTCCTTTCTGTTTGTCGAGGAAGATTCCTTTCTGTTTGTCGAGGAAGATTCCTTTCTGTTTGTCGAGGAAGATTCCTTTCTGTTTGTCGAGGAAGATTCCTTTCTGTTTGTCGAGGAAGATTCCTTTCTGTTTGTCGAGGAAGATTCCTTTCTGTTTGCCAAGGAAGATTCCTTTCTGTTTGTCGAGGAAGATTCCTTTCTGTTTGTCGAGGAAGATTCCTTTCTGTTTGTCGAGGAAGATTCCTTTCTGTTTGTCGAGGAAGATTCCTTTCTGTTTGTCGAGGAAGATTCCTTTCTGTTTGTCGAGGAAGATTCCTTTCTGTTTGTCGAGGAAGATTCCTTTCTGTTTGTCGAGGAAGATTCCTTTCTGTTTGTCGAGGAAGATTCCTTTCTGTTTGTCGAGGAAGATTCCTTTCTGTTTGTCGAGGAAGATTCCTTTCTGTTTGTCGAGGAAGATTCCTTTCTGTTTGTCGAGGAAGATTCCTTTCTGTTTGTCGAGGAAGATTCCTTTCTGTTTGTCGAGGAAGATTCCTTTCTGTTTGTTGAGGAAGATTCCTTTCTGTTTGTCGAGGAAGATTCCTTTCTGTTTGTCGAGGAAGATTCCTTTCTGTTTGTCGAGGAAGATTCCTTTCTGTTTGTCGAGGAAGATTCCTTTCTGTTTGTCGAGGAAGATTCCTTTCTGTTTGTCGAGGAAGATTCCTTTCTGTTTGTCGAGGAAGATTCCTTTCTGTTTGTCGAGGGAGATTCCTTTCTGTTTGTCGAGGAAGATTCCTTTCTGTTTGTCGAGGAAGATTCCTTTCTGTTTGTCGAGGAAGATCCCTTTCTGTTTGTCGAGGAAGATTCCTTTCTGTTTGTCGAGGAAGGTTCCTTTCTGTTTGTCGAGGAAGATTACTTTCTGCTTGTCGAGGAAGATTCCTTTCTGTTTGTCGAGGAAGATTCCTTTCTGTTTGCCGAGGAAGATTCCTTTCTGTTTGTCGAGGAAGATTCCTTTCTGTTTGTCGAGGAAGATTCCTTTCTGTTTGTCGAGGAAGATTCCTTTCTGTTTGTCGAGGAAAATTCCTTTCTGTTTGTCGAGGAAGATTCCTTTCTGTTTGTCGAGGAAGATTCCTTTCTGTTTGTCGAGGAAGATTCCTTTCTGTTTGTCGAGGAAGATTCCTTTCTGTTTGCCGAGGAAAATTCCTTTCTGTTTGTCGAGGAAGATTCCTTTCTGTTTGTCGAGGAAGATTCCTTTCTGTTTGTCGAGGAAGATTCCTTTCTGTTTGTTGAGGAAGATTCCTTTCTTTTTGTCGAGGAAGATTCCTTTCTGTTTGTCGAGGAAGATTCCTTTCTGTTTGTCGAGGAAGATTCCTTTCTGTTTGTCGAGGAAGATTCCTTTCTGTTTGTCGAGGAAGATTCCTTTCTGTTTGTCGAGGAAGATTCCTTTCTGTTTGTCGAGGAAGATTCCTTTCTGTTTGTCGAGGAAGATTCCTTTCTGTTTGTCGAGGAAGATTCCTTTCTGTTTGTCGAGGAAGATTCCTTTCTTTTTGTCGAGGAAGATTCCTTTCTGTTTGTCGAGGAAGATTCCTTTCCGTTTGTCGAGGAAGATTCCTTTCTGTTTGTCGAGGAAGATTCCTTTCTGTTTGTCGAGGAAGATTCCTTTCTGTTTGTCGAGGAAGATTCCTTTCTGTTTGTCGAGGAAGATTCCTTTCTGTTTGTCGAGGAAGATTCCTTTCTGTTTGTCGAGGAAGATTCCTTTCTGTTTGTCGAGGAAGATTCCTTTCTGTTTGTCGAGGAAGATTCCTTTCTGTTTGTCGAGGAAGATTCCTTTCTGTTTGTCGAGGAAGATTCCTTTCTGTTTGTCGAGGAAGATTCCTTTCTGTTTGTCGAGGAAGATTCCTTTCTGTTTGTCGAGGAAGATTCCTTTCTGTTTGTCGAGGAAGATTCCTTTCTGTTTGTCGAGGAAGATTCCTTTCTGTTTGTCGAGGAAGATTCCTTTCTGTTTGTCGAGGAAGATTCCTTTCTGTTTGTCGAGGAAGATTCCTTTCTGTTTGTCGAGGAAGATTCCTTTCTGTTTGTCGAGGAAGATTCCTTTCTGTTTGTCGAGGAAGATTCCTTTCTGTTTGTCGAGGAAGATTCCTTTCTGTTTGTCGAGGAAAATTCCTTTCTGTTTGTCGAGGAAGATTCCTTTCTGTTTGTCGAGGAAGATTCCTTTCTATTTGACGAGGAAGATTCCTTTCTGTTTGTCGAGGAAGATTCCTTTCTGTTTGTCGAGGAAGATTCCTTTCTGTTTGTCGAGGAAGATTCCTTTCTGTTTGTCGAGGAAGATTCCTTTCTGTTTGTCGAGGAAGATTCCTTTCTGTTTGTCGAGGAAGATTCCTTTCTGTTTGTCGAGGAAGATTCCTTTCTGTTTGTCGAGGAAGATTCCTTTCTGTTTGTCGAGGAAGATTCCTTTCTGTTTGTCGAGGAAGATTCCTTTCTGTTTGTCGAGGAAGATTCCTTTCTGTTTGTCGAGGAAGATTCCTTTCTGTTTGCCAAGGAAGATTCCTTTCTGTTTGTCGAGGAAGATTCCTTTCTGTTTGTCGAGGAAGATTCCTTTCTGTTTGTCGAGGAAGATTCCTTTCTGTTTGTCGAGGAAGATTCCTTTCTGTTTGTCGAGGAAGATTCCTTTCTGTTTGTCGAGGAAGATTCCTTTCTGTTTGTCGAGGAAGATTCCTTTCTGTTTGTCGAGGAAGATTCCTTTCTGTTTGTCGAGGAAGATTCCTTTCTGTTTGTCGAGGAAGATTCCTTTCTGTTTGTCGAGGAAGATTCCTTTCTGTTTGTCGAGGAAGATTCCTTTCTGTTTGTCGAGGAAGATTCCTTTCTGTTTGTCGAGGAAGATTCCTTTCTGTTTGTCGAGGAAGATTCCTTTCTGTTTGTCGAGGAAGATTCCTTTCTGTTTGTCGAGGAAGATTCCTTTCTGTTTGTCGAGGAAGATTCCTTTCTGTTTGTCGAGGAAGATTCCTTTCTGTTTGTCGAGGAAGATTCCTTTCTGTTTGTCGAGGAAGATTCCTTTCTGTTTGTCGAGGAAGATTCCTTTCTGTTTGTCGAGGAAGATTCCTTTCTGTTTGCCGAGGAAGATTCCTTTCTGTTTGTCGAGGAAGATTCCTTTCTGTTTGTCGAGGAAGATTCCTTTCTGTTTGTCGAGGAAGATTCCTTTCTGTTTGTCGAGGAAGATTCCTTTCTGTTTGTCGAGGAAGATTCCTTTCTGTTTGTCGAGGAAGATTCCTTTCTGTTTGTCGAGGAAGATTCCTTTCTGTTTGTCGAGGAAGATTCCTTTCTGTTTGTCGAGGAAGATTCCTTTCTGTTTGTCGAGGAAGATTCCTTTCTGTTTGTCGAGGAAGATTCCTTTCTGTTTGTCGAGGAAGATTCCTTTCTGTTTGTCGAGGAAGATTCCTTTCTGTTTGTCGAGGAAGATTCCTTTCTGTTTGTCGAGGAAGATTCCTTTCTGTTTGTCGAGGAAGATTCCTTTCTGTTTGTCGAGGAAGATTCCTTTCTGTTTGTCGAGGAAGATTCCTTTCTGTTTGTCGAGGAAGATTCCTTTCTGTTTGTCGAGGAAGATCCCTTTCTGTTTGCCGAGGAAGATTCCTTTCTGTTTGTAGAGGAAGATTCCTTTCTGTTTGTCGAGGAAGATTCCTTTCTGTTTGTCGAGGAAGATCCCTTTCTGTTTGTCGAGGAAGATTCCTTTCCGTTTGTCGAGGAAGATTCCTTTCTGTTTGTCGAGGAAGATTCCTTTCTGTTTGTCGAGGAAGATTCCTTTCTGTTTGTCGAGGAAGATTCCTTTCTGTTTGTCGAGGAAGATTCCTTTCTGTTTGTCGAGGAAGATTCCTTTCTGTTTGTCGAGGAAGATTCCTTTCTGTTTGTCGAGGAAGATTCCTTTCTGTTTGTCGAGGAAGATCCCTTTCTGTTTGTCGAGGAAGATTCCTTTCTGTTTGTCGAGGAAGATTCCTTTCTGTTTGTCGAGGAAGATTCCTTTCTGTTTGTCGAGGAAGATTCCTTTCTGTTTGTCGAGGAAGATTCCTTTCTGTTTGTCGAGGAAGATTCCTTTCTGTTTGTCGAGGAAGATTCCTTTCTGTTTGTCGAGGAAGATTCCTTTCTGTTTGTCGAGGAAGATTCCTTTCTGTTTCTCGAGGAAGATTCCTTTCTGTTTGTCGAGGAAGATTCCTTTCTGTTTGTCGAGGAAGAATCCTTTCTGTTTGTCGAGGAAGATTCCTTTCTGTTTGTCGAAGAAGATTCCTTTCTGTTTGTCGAGGAAGATTCCTTTCTGTTTGTCAAGGAAGATTCCTTTCTGTTTGTCGAGGAAGATTTCTTTCTGTTTGTCGAGGAAGATTCCTTTCTGTTTGTCGAGGAAGATTCCTTTCTGTTTGTCGAGGAAGATTCCTTTCTGTTTGTCGAGGAAGATTCCTTTCTGTTTGTCGAAGAAGATTCCTTTCTGTTTGTCGAGGAAGATTCCTTTCTGTTTGTCGAGGAAGATTCCTTTCTGTTTGTCGAGGAAGATTTCTTTCTGTTTGTCAAGGAAGATTCCTTTCTGTTTGCCAAGGAAGATTCCTTTCTGTTTGTAGAGGAAGATTCCTTTCTGTTTGTTGAGGAAGATTCCTTTCTGTTTGTCGAGGAAGATTCCTTTCTGTTTGTCGAGGAAGATTCCTTTCTGTTTGTTGAGGAAGATTCCTTTCTGTTTGTCGAGGAAGATTCCTTTCTGTTTGTCGAGGGAGATTCCTTTCTGTTTGTCGAGGAAGATTCCTTCGAGGAAGATTCCTTTCTGTTTGTCGAGGAAGATTCCTTTCTGTTTGCCGAGGAAGATTCCTTTCTGTTTGTCGAGGAAGATTCCTTTCTGTTTGTCGAGGAAGATTCCTTTCTCTTTGTCCAGGAAGATTCCCTTCTGTTTGTCGAGGAAGATCCCTTTCTGTTTGTCGAGGAAGATTCCTTTCTGTTTGTCGAGGAAGATTCCTTTCTGTTTGCCGAGGAAGATTCCTTTCTGTTTGTCGAGGAAGATTCCTTTCTGTTTGTTGAGGAAGATTCCTTTCTGTTTGTCGAGGAAGATTCCTTTCTGTTTGTCGAGGAGGATTCCTTTCTGTTTGTCGAGGAAGATTCCTTTCTGTTTGCCGAGGAAGATTCCTTTCTTTTTGTCGAGGAAGATTCCTTTCTGTTTGTCGAGGAAGATTTCTTTCTGTTTGTCGAGGAAGATTCCTTTCTGTTTGTCGAGGAAGATTCCTTTCTGCTTGTCGAGGAAGATTTCTTTCTGTTTGTTGAGGAAGATTCCTTTCTGTTTGTCGAGGAAGATTCCTTTCTGTTTGCCGAGGAAGATTTCTTTCAGTTTGCCGAGGAAGATATCCTTTCTGTTTGCCAAGGAAAATTCCTTTCTGTTTGTCGAGGAAGATTCCTTTCTGTTTGCCGAGGAAGATCCTTTCTGTTTGTCGAGGAAGATTCCTTTCTGTTTGTCGAGGAAGATTCCTTTCTGTTTGCCGAGGAAGATCCTTTCTGTTTGTCGAGGAAGATTCCTTTCTGTTTGTCGGGGAAGATTCCTTTCCTTTGGTCGAGGAAGATTCCTTTCTGTTTGTCGAGGAAGATTCCTTTCTGTTTGTCGAGGAAGATTCCTTTCTGTTTGTCGAGGAATATTCCTTTCTGTTTGTCGAGGAAGATTACTTTCTGTTTGTCGAGGAAGATTCCTTTCTGTTTGTCGAGGAAGATTTCTTTCTGTTTGTCGAGGAAGATATCCTTTCTGTTTGCCGAGGAAAATTCCTTTATGTTTGTCGAGGAAGATTCCTTTCTGTTTGTCGAGGAAAATTCCTTTCTGTTTGTCGAGGAAGATTCCTTTCTGCTTGTCGAGGAAGATTTCTTTCTGTTTGCCTAGGAAGATTCCTTTCTGTTTGACGAGGAAGATTCCTTTCTGTTTGTCGAGGAAGATTCCTTGCTGCTTGCCAAGGAAGATTCCTTTCTGTTTGCCGAGGAAGATTTCTTTCTGTTTGCCGAGGAAGATATCCTTTCTGTTTGCCGAGGAAAATTCCTTTCTGTTTGTCGAGGAAGATTCCTTTCTGTTTGTCGAGGAAGATTCCTTTCTGCTTGTCGAGGAAGATTCCTTTCTGTTTGTCGAGGAAGATTCCTTTCTGTTTGTTGAGGAAGATTCCTTTCTGTTTGTCGAGGAAGATTCCTTAATGTTTGCCGAGGAAGACTCCTTTCTGTTTGTCGAGGAAGATTCCTTTCTGTTTGCCAAGGAAGATTCCTTTCTTTTTGTCGAGGAAGATTCCTTTCTGTTTGTTGAGGAAGATTCCTTTCTGTTGTCGAGGAAGATTCCTTTCTGTTTGCCAAGGAAGATTCCTTTCTGTTTGTCCAGGAGGATTCCTTTCTGTTTGCCAAGGAAGATTCCTTTCTGTTTGTTGCGGAAGATTCCTTTCTGTTTGCCAAGGAAGATTCCTTTCTGTTTGTTGAGGAAGATTCCTTTCTGTTTGCTGAGGAAGATTCCTTTCTGTTTGCCGAGGAAGATTCCTATCTGTTTGCCAAGGAAGATTCCTTTCTGTTTGTTGAGGAAGATTCCTTTCTGTTTGCCAAGGAAGATTCCTTTCTGTTTGTCGAGGATGATTCCTTTCTGTTTGCCAAGGAAGATTCCTTTCTGTTTGTCGAGGAAGATTCCTTTCTGTTTGTCGAGGAAGATTCCTTTCTGTTTGCCAAGGAAGATTCCTTTCTGTTTGTCGAGGAAGATTCCTTTCTGTTTGTTGAGGAAGATTCCTTTCTGTTTGTCGAGGAAGATTCCTTTCTGTTTGTCGAGGAGGATTCCTTTCTGTTTGTCGAGGAAGATTCCTTTCTGTTTGCCGAGGAAGATTCCTTTCTTTTTGTCGAGGAAGATTCCTTTCTGTTTGTCGAGGAAGATTTCTTTCTGTTTGTCGAGGAAGATTCCTTTCTGTTTGTCGAGGAAGATTCCTTTCTGTTTGTCGAGGAAGATTCCTTTCTGTTTGTTGAGGAAGATTCCTTTCTGTTTGTCGAGGAAGATTCCTTTCTGTTTGCCGAGGAAGATTTCTTTCAGTTTGCCGAGGAAGATATCCTTTCTGTTTGCCAAGGAAAATTCCTTTCTGTTTGTCGAGGAAGATTCCTTTCTGTTTGCCGAGGAAGATCCTTTCTGTTTGTCGAGGAAGATTCCTTTCTGTTTGTCGAGGAAGATTCCTTTCTGTTTGTCGAGGAAGATTCCTTTCTTTTTTTCGAGGAAAATTCCTTTCTGTTTGTCGAGGAAGATTCCTTTCTGTTTGTCGAGGAAGATTCCTTTCTGTTTGCCGAGGAAAATTCCTTTCTGTTTGTCGGGGAAGATTCCTTTCTTTTGGTCGAGGAAGATTCCTTTCTGTTTGTCGAGGAAGATTCCTTTCTGTTTGTCGAGGAAGATTCCTTTCTGTTTGTCGAGGAATATTCCTTTCTGTTTGTCGAGGAAGATTACTTTCTGTTTGTCGAGGAAGATTCCTTTCTGTTTGTCGAGGAAGATTTCTTTCTGTTTGTCGAGGAAGATATCCTTTCTGTTTGCCGAGGAAAATTCCTTTATGTTTGTCGAGGAAGATTCCTTTCTGTTTGTCGAGGAAAATTCCTTTCTGTTTGTCGAGGAAGATTACTTTCTGCTTGTCGAGGAAGATTTCTTTCTGTTTGCCTAGGAAGATTCCTTTCTGTTTGACGAGGAAGATTCCTTTCTGTTTGTCGAGGAAGATTCCTTTCTGCTTGCCAAGGAAGATTCCTTTCTGTTTGCCGAGGAAGATTTCTTTCTGTTTGCCGAGGAAGATATCCTTTCTGTTTGCCGAGGAAAATTCCTTTCTGTTTGTCGAGGAAGATTCCTTTCTGTTTGTCGAGGAAGATTCCTTTCTGCTTGTCGAGGAAGATTCCTTTCTGTTTGTCGAGGAAGATTCCTTTCTGTTTGTTGAGGAAGATTCCTTTCTGTTTGTCGAGGAAGATTCCTTAATGTTTGCCGAGGAAGACTCCTTTCTGTTTGTCGAGGAAGATTCCTTTCTGTTTGCCAAGGAAGATTCCTTTCTTTTTGTCGAGGAAGATTCCTTTCTGTTTGTTGAGGAAGATTCCTTTCTGTTGTCGAGGAAGATTCCTTTCTGTTTGCCAAGGAAGATTCCTTTCTGTTTGTCCAGGAGGATTCCTTTCTGTTTGCCAAGGAAGATTCCTTTCTGTTTGTTGCGGAAGATTCCTTTCTGTTTGCCAAGGAAGATTCCTTTCTGTTTGTTGAGGAAGATTCCTTTCTGTTTGCTGAGGAAGATTCCTTTCTGTTTGCCGAGGAAGATTCCTTTCTGTTTGCCAAGGAAGATTCCTTTCTGTTTGTTGAGGAAGATTCCTTTCTGTTTGCCAAGGAAGATTCCTTTCTGTTTGTCGAGGATGATTCCTTTCTGTTTGCCAAGGAAGATTCCTTTCTGTTTGTCGAGGAAGATTACTTTCTGTTTGCCAAGGAAGATTCCTTTCTGTTTGTTGAGGAAGATTCCTTTCTGTTTGCCGAGGAAGATTCCTTTCTGTTTGCCAAGGAAGATTCCTTTCTGTTTGCCAAGGAAGATTCCTTTCTGTTTGCCAAGGAAGATTCCTTTCTGTTTGTCGAGGAAGATTCCTTTCTGTTTGCCAAGGAAGATTCCTTTCTGTTTGCCGAGGAAGATTCCTTTCTGTTTGCCAAGGAAGATTCCTTTCTGTTTGCCAAGGAAGATTCCTTTCTGTTTGCCGAGGAAGATTCCTTTCTGTTTGCCAAGGAAGATTCCTTTCTGTTTGTCGAGGAAGATTCCTTTCTGTTTGCCAAGGAAGATTCCTTTCTGTTTGCCAAGGAAGATTCCTTTCTGTTTGCCAAGGAAGTTTCCTTTCTGTTTGCCAAGGAAGATTCCTTTCTGTTTGCCGAGGAAGATTCCTTTCTGTTTGCCAAGGAAGATTCTTTTCTGTTTGCCAAGGAAGTTTCCTTTCTGTTTGCCAAGGAAGATTCCTTTCTGTTTGCCGAGGAAGATTCCTTTCTGTTTGCCGAGGAAGATTCCTTTCTGTTTGCCAAGGAAGATTCCTTTCTGTTTGCCAAGGAAGATTCCTTTCTGTTTGCCAAGGAAGATTCCTTTCTGTTTGCCAAGGAAGATTCCTTTCTGTTTACCAAGGAAGATTCCTTTCTGTTTACCAAGGAAGATTCCTTTCTGTTTACCAAGGAAGATTCCTTTCTGTTTACCAAGGAAGATTCCTTCCTTTTTGCCAAGGAAGATTCCTTTCTGTTTGCCAAGGAAGATTCCTTTCTGTTTGCCAAGGAAGATTCCTTTCTGTTTGCGAAGGAAGATTCCTTTCTGTTTGCCAAGGAAGATTCCTTTCTGTTTGCCAAGGAAGATTCCTTTCTGTTTGCCGAGGAAGATTTCTTTTTGCACGCATTCCTTTAGCGCAGCATCGAGCCTCTCATATAATGCAATTCATGCGATGATCCCTTTAATATCGCATTAAACTTTCCCAATATTTTTATATTTCTCACATTAGATAATCAACTATCTCCACCATAGGAACGCATGAAGCATTCATTGGATGACGTAAGAGATTTTATTGTATTGTACTTCATAAGAATAGGTCTTGCTATGTGCATTATTCATGCTAAAACATACTGCATCGGTCCAGCACTCGTCGCAGTGACCTACTTTTGGGGTCTCGGCTCTGCTTCCTTCCTCTTCCTCCGTTCCTTCTTCTTCCTTCGTTCCTTTATCTTACTTCGTTCCTTCCCCTTCCTTTGTTTCTCCCTCTTCCTCCGTTCCTTCCTCTTCCCTCATCCTTCGTTTCTCCCTCTTCCTCCGTTCCTTCCTCTTCCCTCACCTTCCTCTTCCTTCGTTCCTTCCTTCTTCTTCCTCCGTTCCTTCCTCTTCCCTCATCTTTCCTTTTCCTGTATTTCTCCCTCTTCCTCCGTTCCTTCTTTTTCCCTCTTCCTTCGTTCCTTCCTTTTCTTCGTTCCTCCCTCTTCTCTCGTCCTTCCTCTTTCTTCGTTCCTTCATCTTCCTTCGTTTCTCCCTCTTCCTCCGTTCCTTCCTCTTACTTCGTGCCTTCTTTTTTCTTTGTTCCTCCCTCTTCCTTCGTTCCCTCATCTTCCCTTGTCCTTCCTTCCTCCTCCTTTCATTTCTCTCTCTTACCCCATTCCCATCTTCCTTTCCTTTTTCCTTAGCTCAGTCTCTCTCCTCCACTATCTCTTCCCTCCTTTCTTTTCTTTTATCTCCTTGCTTCAGCTTTCTCTCACTTCCTCCCTCATTTTCTTTCTCCCTCCCTCACTCGTTAACCTCTCCCTCCCTTCTGCCTTGTCTCCCTCCCTCTCTCCCTTCCTCGTCGCCGCCTCTCCCGCCCTTTTTCTTCCCCCTCCCCCCTCTATCTTCCCTTCCACCCTTTCTTTCGCCTCATTGCTTCCACTCTTTCTTTCTCCTTTTCCCTCCCTCCCCCTCTCTCTTCCTTCCTCCCTCTGTCCCTTTCCCGGTTATTCCCACGAAGATCACGTGACAGGATGTCCCCGCCTCTCTCTTACACCTTCGATCCCTTGACAAAATTGCGACATTAAAATGATCGTCTTTCCCGTTTTCTACCATTTGTTTATTTGTCATTTCCCTTTCTCTAGTGCTTATTTTGCATTTAGTTTCCTGGATATTTTCAGCGTATTTTATTTGACTCTTTTCTTAAGCTTTTCCATACTGGCTCTCTTTGCATTCGCATTTCCCTTGATTGTTTTCTTTTGTCCTTTCGTTACGCATTACTCATTTCTCTTCCTTTCCTTCCACCTTCTTTCCTAATTCCCCACCCCCCTTCCATTTCATTTCTCCTCTTTCGTACTTTCTAACTTACTTCCGCATTTCCCATTTTCCTAATTTATAGAATAGGAGATTAAACTAGATTCCCGGGAAAATACCGGCGCGCTTGACCTCCGAGGCGTCACCTGCGGCAGCCATCTTGTTTGTTTGAGTTCCGCCTTAACCCCATTGTTAACCGATGACGTGTTGGCGAGGAACGCTTGTTACCTGCGCCAAGTACACGTTAATGAGGCCTCATTACAGTACAGGTGGAGTCAAGAGGTCATGCGAGTTGTATACTGGTGGTGAAGCGTCAGAAAAAAAACATTTTGATTTTGAGACATACTGTATATGCATACACACCTACTTGCCCCCCTCCCACACACACAACCATCATATTTCAATATGGAGTGAAAGAAGGACGAAAGAACGTCGGAACGGAAGAAGAGGAAAGGGTGAAAGACCCACACAGTGACACACGCAACTCAGGTCGTCTCTCGTTCCCCATGTGCGCTCTCATGTGGTAGAAAGTCCACATGCTTCCTCGGTGCTTTTTGGAATGATGCCCAAAAGTGATCAAAACCCCGGGTACATTTCGAGGCAAGTAGAATATATGTATGTATGTATGTATGTGGTGATTCTCGAGATTTTAGCGATGCCGGTCATAGACCACCATCGCCATTGTGTAATCCTGCCCAACCATTTCTTGAATCCTGATCTCAGAAATTGAAGAAGGGCGCAGTTAACTTTCGCGTCTGGACTGTGCCTGACCGTGGGTACGAAACCACAAAGAGAATCAGATACATCGTCATCGCGACAAATGTACTGTCTCTAATGATAAAACGACAAGATAGCAAAGGTGTCATATGATCTATACATATTCATGAGGACTTTCTTACTCCACAATACCGTAGTGCGGATAGAGGGCGCGGGAAAGAAGTATTATTGTTGACCTGCTAAGAGGTATTTCCCTTCTAGGGTGACGCGCTCCTCTCTCCCTTCTCTGTGACCTACTCCTTGGCACTCCGCGCTCGGCTCTGACACGCCCGCTCTTTCTCTCTCTTTCTCTCTTTTCATCTCTGTCTTCCCAGATTTTTCGATTAAAGATCTATTTGTGTGTATTTGTTGTGTGTGTGTGTTTGTTGTGTGTATGTGTTTGTTGTGTGTGTGTGTGTGTGTGTGTGTTTGCGTGTGTGTGGGTGTTCGTGTGTGTATGTGTTTGTGTGTGTGTGAGTGTTCGTGTGTGTGTGTGTGTGTTTATGTTTCAGGCGAAGTGATAAATAAGAAGACACAAAGACGGATCAGTGAATAAATAGATTAGTATAGCGAGCCCTTTATATTCCTTTCTCCCACTTTCCCAATCTTGTCGTCATGTGTACGACATTTCATAAACCTTTCTTCTCTCACTCTGCCAGAATCGTCAACTATCTGTTAGTATGATGTATTCGATCGAAAGAGACAGGGAAGA
>NC_091587.1:19440617-19443117 GCF_042767895.1 Penaeus vannamei | reverse complement strand
TCAAGTAGATTTGCTAAGGAACAGTCAACGGCCAGTATGTAAGTACAATACATCACAAAATCAGGTAAGTTAAAAATGGTTCCCATAAAGCGTAAAGTATCATCTGACATTCGACAGAAGAAACGCCTGATTAATCAAGTAATAATAAAGCACAATTCAAGCCTTGGCACCTCAGATGAGCGCCAGACGCCGACCCCATGACCTGCGGTCAGCCGAGGCCGCACCCCGTTAGGCTTAACAACAGCTAAGGAATGCGACGCCGCTCCGAAAAATTGCCAGATACAAAATCACCTTTATAACTCCCTTTATCCCAAACCCCATCCTTACCCCCTCCAATACCATCCTAAATCCTCCCACACCACCCGCATCCTTCCCTCAATTCCTCTGCTGCAACACTACAATTTAAGGACATTATAATGCATGGGCTCATTATAATGGAGTGCGTGTGTGCGCCTATGCAGACTGTTCATACGTTCGTGCGCGAGTATGAGCGCGTAGGCACGAAAGTGCACAGGTGCATATGTGCGCATGTACATGCGTATATATGTGTACAGGTTCATATGAGTGTAGGCGAGTTTAAATTCATGTGCGGATACATGGGTATGTATGCTGCTGTTGTCTGCGTAAGGCTATAAGGTTCCATATAGCTTTGTGATAGAGTACATTATATATGGGTATGTTCCGTGCTTATACATGAGGGTATACATGGGTTTAAAGGCGTAAATATGCAAATTTGTACATATGGTGTATATATTCATGCATGAATGTGTACATTTACATGTGTATATAAGCATGTATATATGTGTATGTGTATATAGGTATGTATAATGTGCGTGTTTATGTGTATGCGTGGGTGAATGTATAGGTAGACATATGTAGGTATTTATATGTGTATACGTAAAGGTATACGTATATAGGTGTGTGCAGGATGTAGGAAGGTGGATAAATAATTAAGTATATGTATGTATGTAAGTACGTATGTATGTACGTAGAGGTAGTTATATGTAAAGCAAGTACAGATATATACACATATGTAAAGGGGGGGGGGGCACTAGTGTATCCTGCAAATGTATGTGATCATATACGGATGCGTGAGCACATGCAGGGATAGATACATGCGTATGTATAATGATAGGCAGGTTTGCGAGGTATGCAAAAAGGGGTGTTTACATATACACGGGTGAGTATACACTCATGTATTCTCACTCACTTATCAATAACATATAACAAGCGCATAAACGGACAGGCGATGTGAACATATGACTAGGTCAGACTATGATGGACATGTATGTAGTTATTTATAACGTAAGAAAAAGTATCCATATCCATAAGCATAGATACAAGAATAAATGTGTATGCTTGCATATGCATATGCGTGGGAATGAGCATATGCGTAGTACTTAGAGCATGTGCGGGAATGAATATGTCTGCATCAGGTGCACATACGCACAAATGAAGTTAATAAATAAAATAAAATCAAACATATATGCACTTCTGATAATTAAGCCCAGCTCACGGGAGTAGTGAGCAGGCCGTGCATTGCCGCTCCTAAGTCCACTCCAGGTAGGACCAAACCTGCTGGGGGGGACTTATTAATGGCATTCCGGCTAAATTACTCCCCTCCCTCCAAGATACACCTAAGCCAGTAGGTGGGAGGTAAATCGGCTGTCCACCTCCCAAGCATGAGACAAAATATTCAGGAACGGCCCCCATTCCCCGGAGGCGAAGGAGCCCCTGGTTACGGCGGCGATCAGGATCGCTCCGGAGCAGGGGGTGCTAAAAATATCCGGGTAAAGACAGGCCGCCCCACGTTGATGAACCTTTGCACATACAATATAAGGACCATGAGAACTGAATCCGACTTACTAGCTTTACTAGAGGAACTCTCTTCCATTAAATGGGATGTAGTAGGACTCTGCGAAGTTAGAAGACTAGGTGAAGAGCAGAAGTTATTAAATGAGGGACACGTGCTCTATTGGAGAGGAAAACCTCTGGGTAGCAAAACGAAATTGACTTCATAATTTCAAATAGGCGCGATATAATAAAAAATGTAGAGGTTATAAATAAAGTAAATGTAGGCAGCGACCATAGAATGGTGAGAGGCGAAATTAAAATACATCTCAGAAGGGAAAGGAACAAACTAATGAGTAAACCACAGCCAAACTTGGCTAACTTGAGGATCAGAGCAACAGAATTTAGCCTAAACATCCAAAACAGATATTCACTCCTCCGCGACGAAGATCTCAACATCGACCAAATCAATAAACAGTTCAATGACATAATAAAAGAAGCTGCACTTGAAGTAGGCGGAAAGAACGACAATCGAAGCTCCAGCAAGCTCTCGGTAGAAACTAAACAGCTTATGCAAAAACGTGGAGACATGAAAGTATCGTCAAATAGGGACAAGATAGAATTGGTTGAACTAACAAAGACCATAAATAAAAAGAAGAGGGAAGATGTACGGAAATTCAATACTCAAATAATAAATGAAGCAGTGATT
>NC_091587.1:19287586-19312586 GCF_042767895.1 Penaeus vannamei | reverse complement strand
ATGAGTGGAAAATCACCCTTTTTCGAGTTTAAATGATGATTATGATGATTTTTAGCAATAATTCTGCTAATTAGGATGATTTTGATAATAACCCCATCAATAATGACATTAATGACGATGATAATGATAATTATGGGTAATTATGGCGATAATGGCAGTAATGATAATGATAATGATGATAATGACGATAATGATGATAATTATCTTTATATAGCCCATCTATAATGAGAAAAAGGCTAAAAGTAGAAAAATCCCAAAAGTCTTAAAACCGGCGAAATCTAGCGAAATACAGCCTTCTGAGAGATGAGTCGAAAAAAACCTTTTTCGAGTTTAATTGATGATTATGATGATTTTAGCAATAATTCTGCTAATTAGGATTATTTTGATGATAACCTAATCAATAATGAAAATAATGATAATGATAATTATGAGAGTAATTAGGACAATAATTATGATAGTAATTGGGCCAATAACTATGATAGCAATTATACAATAATAATTATTATGATGATTTTCGTAATAATTGAAATAATAGCAATAATCAACAATATTCTAATGATTTCTATACTAATAACACTAATAATAACGAGAATGATAACATAAATAATAATAAAAGTAATTATAACACGGCTATTATTGTTATTATAATCCTTATTATCGTTGTTATTATTTCTAGAATTATCATTATTGTCATCATTATTAAAATCATTATAATGATGAAAATGACATTAATAATTAAAATAATGATTATTATAATGACTATATTAAAGGTAATTAGGGCGATAAAGACAGTAATGATAATAATGATCATAGTGACAGTAATTATAATAATGATGATGATAATGACAGTAATGATAATAATGATCATAGTGACAGTAATTATAATAATGATGATGATAATGACAGTAATGATAATAATGATGATGATAATGACAATAAGGATGATAATTATTATCATAATTAATGTCATTATTATCATAATTAATGTCATAGTTTTCATAATTAATGTCATAATTATCATAACTAATGTCATAATTATCATAATTAATGTCAATATTATTGTCATTATTAATGGGATTGTCATCAAAATCATCATAATTAGCAGAATCATTGCAGAAATCATCATAATTATCCCTCAAACCTGAAAAAGTGGGTTTGTCGACCATTCTCTTAAAAGGCTATATATCGCTAGATTTCGGCGTTTTTTTTCGACTTTTGGGATTTCTATACTTTTAGCCTATTTTCATTATGGATGGGCTTTATAATGATTATCATCATTGTTATTATCCTTAATGTCATCATTATCATCATTATAGTAATTATCGCCATAATTACACTTAATATAATAATTATAATAGTTATTATCTTAATTATTGATGTCAAATCCCTGATTATAACTATTTTTATAATGATAATGAAAATAATGATAATTTTAGAAATAGTAACAACAATAATAACATGTATATTAACAATAATAGCGATATTATGATTATTTCAATGATTATTTTTATTATCATTATCGTTATTATTATTGTTATTGTCATGAAAATCATTAGAATATTGCCGATTTTTACTATTATCGAATTAATTACGCAAATTATTATTATAATTATCATTACATTATAATTATCTCCATTAGTGTCATAATTATCATAATTAATGTCATAATTATCATAATTAATGTCATAATTATCATAGTTAATGTCATAATTATCATAATTAATGTCATTATTATTGTCATAATTAGCAGAATCATTGCAGAAATCATCATAATTATCCTTTAAACTCGAAAAAGGGGGTTTGTCGACCATTCTCTGAAAAGGCTATATATCGCTAGATTTCGGCGATTTTTCGACTTTTGGGATTTTTATACTTATCGCCTTTTTTTCATTATGGATGGGCTTTATAATGATTATCATCATTATTATTATCATTAATGTCATCATTATCATCATTATAGTAATTATCGCCATAATTACCCTTAATATAATCATTATAATAGTTTGTATCTTAATTATTGATGTCAAATCCCTCATTATAACTATTTTTATAATGATAATAACAATAATGATAATTTTAGAAATAATAATAACAATAATAATAATTATAATAAAAATAATAACAACAATATGACAATAATACTCATTATAATAACAATAATGATATTATTTCTATTGTCATTATTAGTATGAAAATGATTAGAATAGAGTTCATTATTGCTATTATTGCAGTAATTATCAAAATCATCATTATAATTATCATTTTATTATTGTCATCATAATTATTGTCATTATCATCATAATTATCATCATTATCGTTAATAATAAAGGAATTATCATGAAAATCATCATCATTACCTGAGTTAATGTTAAAATCATCATAATTATCATTTAAAAGTGAAAAAGGATTTTTTTTCGACCTTTCTCTCAAAAGGCTAGATTTTGCCGTTTTTTCGACTTTGGGGATTTTATTAGTTTTAGCCTTTATTTCATTATAAATGGATTCTATGACTATTATCATCATCTTTATTGTCATTATTCCTATGATTATCATCATTATAGTTATTATCGTCATGATTATCATTGCTATCATTATCATTATTGCAGTTATAATGATTATTATTCTAATCATTTCTGTCATTTTCATCATTATAACTATTTTTATAATTATAATAACAATAATGATAATTTTAGAAATAATAATGCCAATAATACTCATTATAATAACAATAATAATGATATTATTATTATTTCTATTGTCATTATTAGTATGTTAGTTCGTTATTGCTATTATTGCAGTAATTATCAAAATTATCATTATAATTATCATTTTATTGTTGTTATCATCATTATTATTGTCATTATCATCATAATTATCATCATTATTGTTAAAAATAAAGGAATTATCATGAAAATCATCATAATTACCATTTAAAAGCGAAAAAGTTTTTTTCGACCTTTCTCTCATAAGGCTGTAATACGCTAGTTTTGCCGTTTTTTCGACTTATGGCATTTTATTAGTTTTAGTCTTTATTTCATTATAAATGGACTCTCTGATTATTATTATCATCATTATTGCCATTTTATTATCATTATCATTATGATTGTCATTATCATCATAATTATCATCATTATTATTAATAATAAAGGCATTATCATGAAAATCATCATAATTACCTGAATTCCTGATAAATTCATCATAATTATCATTTAAAAGCGAAAATATTTTTTTTCGACTTTTCTCTCAAAAGGCTGCAGATTTTGCCGTTTTTTCGACTTCTAGGATTTTAATAGTTTTAGCCTTTATTTCATTATAAATGGACTCTATGGTTATTATTAGCATTATTATCATCATTATTGTCATTATTCTTATGATTATCATCATTATAGTCATTATCGTCATGATTATCATTATTATCATTATCATTCTTGCAGTTCTAATGATTATTATGCTAATTATTACGGTCATTTTCATCATTATAACTATTTTTGTAATGATAATAACAATAATGATATTTTTAGAATTAATAATGACAATAACAAGAATTATGATATTATTATTTCTACTGTCATTATTGGTATGAAAATTATTAGAATAGAGTTCATTATTGCTACTATTGCAGTAATTATCAAAATTATCAATATGATTATCATTATTATTATTATTATCATCATTATTATTGTCATTATCATCATAATTATTATCATTATTGTTATTAATAAAGGCATTATCATGAAAATCATCATAATTACCTGAATGCATGCTAAAATCATAATTATCATTAAAAAGCGAAAAAGCTTTTTTTTCGACCTTTCTCTCAAAAGGCTGTAATACGCTAGATTTTGCCGTTTTTTCGACTTTTGGAATTTTATTAGTTTTAGCATTTATTTCCTTAAAAATGGACTCTATGATTATTATTATCATCATTATTGTCATTATTCTTATGATTATCATCATTATAGTCATTATCGTCGTGATTATCATTAACATCATTATCATTATTGCAGTTATAATTATTATTTTGCTAATTATTACTGTCATTTCCATCATTATATCTATTTTTATAATGATAATAACAATAATGATAATTTTAGAAATAATAATGAGAATAATACTCATTATAATAACAATAATAATGATATAATTATTATTTCTTTTGTCATTATTAGTATAAAAAATATTAGAATAGAGTTAATTATTGCTATTATTCCAGTAATTATCAAAATTATCCTTATGATTATCATTTTATTATTATTATCATCCTTATTATTGTCATTATCATCATAATTATCATCATTATTTTTAATGATAAAGGCATTATCATAAAAAAGATCATCATAATTACCTGAATTAATGTTAAAATCATCATTATTATCATTCAAAAGCGAAATAGCGGGTTTTTCGACCTTTTTCTCAAAAGGCTGTAATACGCTAGATTTTGCCGTTTTTCGACTTTGGAGATTTTATTAGTTTTAGCCTTTATTTCATCATAAATGGACTCTATGGTTATTATTATCATCATTATCATCATTACTGTCATTATTCTTATGAATATCATCATTATAGTCATTATCGTCATGATTTATCAATATTATCATAATCATTATTGCAGTTATAATGATTATTATGCTAATTATTACTGTCATTTTTATCCTTATAACGATTTTTATAATGACAAGAACAAAAATGATAATTTTAGAAATAATAATGACAATAATACTTATTACAATAACAATAATAATGATATTAATATTATTTCTATTGTCATTATTAGTATAAAAAATATTAGAATAGAGTCCATTATTGCTATTATTGCAGTAATTATCAAAATTATCATTATAAATATCATTTTATTATTATTCTCATCTTTATCATTGTCATTATCATAATAATTATCAGCATTATTGTTAATAATAAAGGCATTATCATGAAAATCATCATAATTACCTGAATTCACGTTAAAATAATCATAATTATCATTTAAGAGCGAGAAAGTTTTTTTTCGACCTTTCTCTCAAAAGGCTGTAATACGGTTGATTTTGCCGTTTTTCGACTTTGGAGATTTTATTAATTTTAGCCTTTATTTCATTATAAATGGACTCTATGATTATTATTATCACCATTATCGTCCTTTTTGTCATTATTCTTATGATTATCATCATTATAGTCATTATCGTCATGATTATCATTATTATCATTATCATTATTGCAGTTATAATGATTATTATGTTAATTATTACTGTAAATTTCATCATTATAACTATTTTTATAATGATAAAAACAATAATGATATTTTTAGAATTAATAATGACAATAATACTCATTATAATAACAATAATGATATTATTTCTATTGTCATTATTAGTATGAAAATTATTAGAATAGAGTTCATTATTGCTATTATTGCAGTAATTATCAAAATCATCATTATAATTATCATTTTATTATTGTCATCATAATTATTGTCATTATCATCATAATTATCATCATTATCGTTAATAATAAAGGAATTATCATGAAAATCATCATCATTACCTGAGTTAATGTTAAAATCATCATAATTATCATTTAAAAGTGAAAAAGGATTTTTTTTCGACCTTTCTCTCAAAAGGCTAGATTTTGCCGTTTTTTCGACTTTGGGGATTTTATTAGTTTTAGCCTTTATTTCATTATAAATGGATTCTATGACTATTATTATCATCTTTATTGTCATTATTCCTATGATTATCATCATTATAGTTATTATCGTCATGATTATCATTGCTATCATTATCATTATTGCAGTTATAATGATTATTATTCTAATCATTACTGTCATTTTCATCATTATAACTATTTTTATAATTATAATAACAATAATGATAATTTTAGAAATAATAATGCCAATAATACTCATTATAATAACAATAATAATGATATTATTATTATTTCTATTGTCATTATTAGTATGTTAGTTCGTTATTGCTATTATTGCAGTAATTATCAAAATTATCATTATAATTATCATTTTATTGTTGTTATCATCATTATTATTGTCATTATCATCATAATTATCATCATTATTGTTAAAAATAAAGGAATTATCATGAAAATCATCATAATTACCATTTAAAAGCGAAAAAGTTTTTTTTCGACCTTTCTCTCATAAGGCTGTAATACGCTAGTTTTGCCGTTTTTTCGACTTATGGCATTTTATTAGTTTTAGTCTTTATTTCATTATAAATGGACTCTCTGATTATTATTATCATCATTATTGCCATTTTATTATCATTATCATTATGATTGTCATTATCATCATAATTATCATCATTATTATTAATAATAAAGGCATTATCATGAAAATTATCATAATTACCTGAATTCCTGATAAATTCATCATAATTATCATTTAAAAGCGAAAATATTTTTTTTCGACTTTTCTCTCAAAAGGCTGCAGATTTTGCCGTTTTTTCGACTTCTAGGATTTTAATAGTTTTAGCCTTTATTTCATTATAAATGGACTCTATGGTTATTATTAGCATTATTATCATCATTATTGTCATTATTCTTATGATTATCATCATTATAGTCATTATCGTCATGATTATCATTATTATCATTATCATTCTTGCAGTTCTAATGATTATTATGCTAATTATTACGGTCATTTTCATCATTATAACTATTTTTGTAATGATAATAACAATAATGATATTTTTAGAATTAATAATGACAATAACAAGAATTATGATATTATTATTTCTACTGTCATTATTGGTATGAAAATTATTAGAATAGAGTTCATTATTGCTACTATTGCAGTAATTATCAAAATTATCAATATGATTATCATTATTATTATTATTATCATCATTATTATTGTCATTATCATCATAATTATTATCATTATTGTTATTAATAAAGGCATTATCATGAAAATCATCATAATTACCTGAATGCATGCTAAAATCATAATTATCATTAAAAAGCGAAAAAGCTTTTTTTTCGACCTTTCTCTCAAAAGGCTGTAATACGCTAGATTTTGCCGTTTTTTCGACTTTTGGAATTTTATTAGTTTTAGCATTTATTTCCTTATAAATGGACTCTATGATTATTATTATCATCATTATTGTCATTATTCTTATGATTATCATCATTATAGTCATTATCGTCGTGATTATCATTAACATCATTATCATTATTGCAGTTATAATTATTATTTTGCTAATTATTACTGTCATTTCCATCATTATATCTATTTTTATAATGATAATAACAATAATGATAATTTTAGAAATAATAATGAGAATAATACTCATTATAATAACAATAATAATGATATAATTATTATTTCTTTTGTCATTATTAGTATAAAAAATATTAGAATAGAGTTAATTATTGCTATTATTCCAGTAATTATCAAAATTATCCTTATGATTATCATTTTATTATTATTATCATCCTTATTATTGTCATTATCATCATAATTATCATCATTATTTTTAATAATAAAGGCATTATCATAAAAAGATCATCATAATTACCTGAATTAATGTTAAAATCATCATTATTATCATTCAAAAGCGAAATAGCGGGTTTTTCGACCTTTTTCTCAAAAGGCTGTAATACGCTAGATTTTGCCGTTTTTCGACTTTGGAGATTTTATTAGTTTTAGCCTTTATTTCATCATAAATGGACTCTATGGTTATTATTATCATCATTATCATCATTACTGTCATTATTCTTATGAATATCATCATTATAGTCATTATCGTCATGATTTATCAATATTATCATAATCATTATTGCAGTTATAATGATTATTATGCTAATTATTACTGTCATTTTTATCCTTATAACGATTTTTATAATGACAAGAACAAAAATGATAATTTTAGAAATAATAATGACAATAATACTTATTACAATAACAATAATAATGATATTAATATTATTTCTATTGTCATTATTAGTATAAAAAAATATTAGAATAGAGTCCATTATTGCTATTATTGCAGTAATTATCAAAATTATCATTATAAATATCATTTTATTATTATTCTCATCTTTATCATTGTCATTATCATAATGATTATCAGCATTATTGTTAATAATAAAGGCATTATCATGAAAATCATCATAATTACCTGAATTCACGTTAAAATAATCATAATTATCATTTAAGAGCGAGAAAGTTTTTTTTCGACCTTTCTCTCAAAAGGCTGTAATACGGTTGATTTTGCCGTTTTTCGACTTTGGAGATTTTATTAATTTTAGCCTTTATTTCATTATAAATGGACTCTATGATTATTATTATCACCATTATCGTCCTTTTTGTCATTATTCTTATGATTATCATCATTATAGTCATTATCGTCATGATTATCATTATTCTCATTATCATTATTGCAGTTATAATGATTATTATGTTAATTATTACTGTAAATTTCATCATTATAACTATTTTTATAATGATAAAAACAATAATGATATTTTTAGAATTAATAATGACAATAATACTCATTATAATCACAGTAATGATATTATTTCTATTGTCATTATTAGTATGAAAATTATTAGAATAGAGTTCATTATTGCTATTATTGCAGTAATTATCAAAATCATCATTATAATTATCATTTTATTATTGTCATCATAATTATTGTCATTATCATCATAATTATCATCATTATCGTTAATAATAAAGGAATTATCATGAAAATCATCATCATTACCTGAGTTAATGTTAAAATCATCATAATTATCATTTAAAAGTGAAAAAGGATTTTTTTTCGACCTTTCTCTCATAAGGCTAGATTTTGCCGTTTTTTCGACTTTGGGGATTTTATTAGTTTTAGCCTTTATTTCATTATAAATGGATTCTATGACTATTATCATCATCTTTATTGTCATTATTCCTATGATTATCATCATTATAGTTATTATCGTCATGATTATCATTGCTATCATTATCATTATTGCAGTTATAATGATTATTATTCTAATCATTACTGTCATTTTCATCATTATAACTATTTTTATAATTATAATAACAATAATGATGATTTTAGAAATAATAATGCCAATAATACTCATTATAATAACAATAATAATGATATTATTATTATTTCTATTGTCATTATTAGTATGTTAGTTCGTTATTGCTATTATTGCAGTAATTATCAAAATTATCATTATAATTATCATTTTATTGTTGTTATCATCATTATTATTGTCATTATCATCATAATTATCATCATTATTGTTAAAAATAAAGGAATTATCATGAAAATCATCATAATTACCATTTAAAAGCGAAAAAGTTTTTTTTCGACCTTTCTCTCATAAGGCTGTAATACGCTAGTTTTGCCGTTTTTTCGACTTATGGCATTTTATTAGTTTTAGTCTTTATTTCATTATAAATGGACTCTCTGATTATTATTATCATCATTATTGCCATTTTATTATCATTATCATTATGATTGTCATTATCATCATAATTATCATCATTATTATTAATAATAAAGGCATTATCATGAAAATCACCATAATTACCTGAATTCCTGATAAATTCATCATAATTATCATTTAAAAGCGAAAATATTTTTTTTCGACTTTTCTCTCAAAAGGCTGCAGATTTTGCCGTTTTTTCGACTTCTAGGATTTTAATAGTTTTAGCCTTTATTTCATTATAAATGGACTCTATGGTTATTATTAGCATTATTATCATCATTATTGTCATTATTCTTATGATTATCATCATTATAGTCATTATCGTCATGATTATCATTATTATCATTATCATTCTTGCAGTTCTAATGATTATTATGCTAATTATTACGGTCATTTTCATCATTATAACTATTTTTGTAATGATAATAACAATAATGATATTTTTAGAATTAATAATGGCAATAACAAGAATTATGATATTATTTTTTCTACTGTCATTATTGATATGAAAATTATTAGAATAGAGTTCATTATTGCTACTATTGGAGTAATTATCAAAATTATCAATATGATTATCATTATTATTATTATTATCATCATTATTATTGTCATTATCATCATAATTATTATCATTATTGTTATTAATAAAGGCATTATCATGAAAATCATCTTAATTACCTGAATGCATGCTAAAATCCTAATTATCATTAAAAAGCGAAAAAGCTTTTTTTTCGACCTTTCTCTCAAAAGGCTGTAATACGCTAGATTTTGCCGTTTTTTCGACTTTTGGAATTGTATTAGTTTTTGCATTTATTTCCTTATAAATGGACTCTATGATTATTATTATCATCATTATTGTCATTATTCTTATGATTATCATCATTATAGTCATTATCGTCGTGATTATCATTAACATTATTATCCATTAATTCTGCTAATTAGGATGATTTTGATGATAACCCCATCAATAATGACAATAATGACGATAATAATGGTAATTATGAGAGTAATTTGGACAATAATTATGATAATAATTATACAATGATACTTATAATGATGATTTGCGTAATAATTGCAATAATAGCAATAATCAACACAATTCTAATAATTTCCTACTAATAACACTAATAATAACGACAATGATAACAGAAATAATAATAAAAGTAATTTAAAACACGGCTATTATTGTTATTATAATAAATTTTATTGTTGTTATTCTTTCTAGAATTATCATTATTGCCATTATCATTATTAAAATCATTATAATAATGAAAATGACATTAATAATTAAGATAATGATTATTATAGTGACTATATTAAGGGTAATTAGGGCAATAATCACAGTAATGATAATAATGATGATGATAATGACAATAATGATGATAATTATCATTATAAAGCCCATCTATAATGAGAAAAAGGCTAAAAGGAGAAAAATCCCAAAAGTCGAAAAACCGGCGAAATCTAGCAAAATACAGCCTTCTGAGAGATGAGTCGAAAACCCCCCTTTTTCCAGTTTAAATGATGATTATGATGATTTTAGCAATAATTCTACTAATTAGGATGATTTTGATGATAACCCCATCAATAATGACGGTAATAATGATAATCATGCGAGTAATTAGGACAATAATTATGATAAAAATTATATAATGATAGTTATAATGATGATTTGCCTAATAATTGCGATAATAAGAATACTCAACAATATTCTAATGATTTTCCTACTAATAACACTAATAATAACGACAATGATAGAAATCAAAATAAAATTAAATATATCCCGGCCATTATTGTTATTATAATCATTATCATTATTGTTATTATCTCAAGAATTATCATTATTGTCAATATCATTATTAAAATCATTATAATGATGAAAATGACATTAATAATTTAGATAATGATTATTATAATGACTATATTAAGGGTAATTAGGGCAATAATGACAGTAATGATAATAATGATGATGATAATGACAATAATGATGATAATTATCATTATAAAGCCCATCTATAATGAGAAAAAGGCTAAAAGGAGAAAAATCCAAAAAGTCGAAAAACCGGCGAAATCTAGCAAAATACAGCCTTCTGAGAGATGACTCGAAAACCCCCCTTTTTCCAGTTTAAATGATGATTATGATGATTTTACCATTAATTCTGCTAATAAGGATGATTTTGATGATAACCCCATCAATAATGACAATAATGACGATAATAATGGTAATTATGAGAGTAATTTGGACAATAATTATGATTATAATTATACAATGATACTTATAATGATGATTTGCGTAATAATTGCAATAATAGAAATAATCAACACAATTCTAATAATTTCCTACTAATAACACTAATAATAACGACAATGATAACAGAAATAATAATAAAAGTAATTATAACACGGCTATTATTGTTATTATAATAAATTTTATTGTTGTTATTCTTTCTAGAATTATCATTATTGCCATTATCATTATTAAAATCGTTAAAATAATGAAAATGACATTAATAATTAAGATAATGATTATTATAATGACTATATTAAGGGTAATTAGGGCAATAATCACAGTAATGATAATAATGATGATGATAATGACAATAATGATGATAATCATCATTATAAAGCCCATCTATAATGAGAAAAAGGCTAAAAGGAGAAAAATCCCAAAAGTCGAAAAACCGGCGAAATCTAGCAAAATACAGCCTTCTGAGAGATGAGTCGAAAACCCCCCTTTTTCCAGTTTAAATGATGATTATGATGATTTTAGCAATAATTCTACTAATTAGGATGATTTTGATGATAACCCCATCAATAATGACGGTAATAATGATAATCATGCGAGTAATTAGGACAATAATTATAATAAAAATTATATAATGATAGTTATAATGATGATTTGCCTAATAATTGCGATAATAAGAATACTCAACAATATTCTAATGATTTTCCTACTAATAACACTAATAATAACGACAATGATAGAAATCAAAATAAAATTAAATATATCCCGGCCATTATTGTTATTATAATCATTATCATTATTGTTATTATCTCAAGAATTATTATTATTGTCAATATCATTATTAAAATCATTATAATGATGAAAATGACATTAATAATTTAGATAATGATTATTATAATGACTATATTAAGGGTAATTAGGGCAATAATGACAGTAATGATAATAATGATGATGATAATGACAATAATGATGATAATTATCATTATAAAGCCCATCTATAATGAGAAAAAGGCTAAAAGGAGAAAAATCCAAAAAGTCGAAAAACCGGCGAAATCTAGCAAAATACAGCCTTCTGAGAGATGACTCGAAAACCCCCCTTTTTCCAGTTTAAATGATGATTATGATGATTTTACCATTAATTCTGCTAATTAGGATGATTTTGATGATAACCCCATCAATAATGACAATAATGACGATAATAATGGTAATTATGAGAGTAATTTGGACAATAATTATGATAATGATTATACAATGATACTTATAATGATGATTTGCGTAATAATTGCAATAATAGCAATAATCAACACAATTCTAATAATTTCCTACTAATAACACTAATAATAACGACAATGATAACAGAAATAATAATAAAAGTAATTATAACACGGCTATTATTGTTATTATAATAAATTTTATTGTTGTTATTCTTTCTAGAATTATCATTATTGCCATTGTCATTATTAAAATCATTATAATAATGAAAATGACATTAACAATTAAGATAATGATTATTATAATGACTATATTAAGGGTAATTAGGGCAATAATCACAGTAATGATAATAATGATGATGATAATGACAATAATGATGATAATTATCATTATAAAGCCCATCTATAATGAGAAAAAGGCTAAAAGGAGAAAAATCCCAAAAGTCGAAAAACCGGCGAAATCTAGCAAAATACAGCCTTCTGAGAGATGAGTCGAAAACCCCCCTTTTTCCAGTTTAAATGATGATTATGATGATTTTAGCAATAATTCTACTAATTAGGATGATTTTGATGATAACACCATCAATAATGACGGTAATAATGATAATCATGCGAGTAATTAGGACAATAATTATGATAAAAATTATATAATGATAGTTATAATGATGATTTGCCTAATAATTGCGATAATAAGAATACTCAACAATATTCTAATGATTTTCCTACTAATAACACTAATAATAATGACAATGATAGAAATAAAAATAAAATTAAATATATCCCGGCCATTATTGTTATTATAATCATTATCATTATTGTTATTATCTCAAGAATTATCATTATTGTCAATATCATTATTAAAATCATTATAATGATGAAAATGACATTAATAATTTAGATAATGATTATTATAATGACTATATTAAGGGTAATTAGGGCAATAATGACAGTAATGATAATAATGATGATGATAATGACAATAATGATGATAATTATCATTATAAAGCCCATCTATAATGAGAAAAAGGCTAAAAGGAGAAAAATCCAAAAAGTCGAAAAACCGGCGAAATCTAGCAAAATACAGCCTTCTGAGAGATGAGTCGAAAACCCCCCTTTTTCCAGTTTAAATGATGATTATGATGATTTTACCATTAATTCTGCTAATTAGGATGATTTTGATGATAACCCCATCAATAATGACAATAATGACGATAATAATGGTAATTATGAGAGTAATTTGGACAATAATTATGATAATAATTATACAATGATACTTATAATGATGATTTGCGTAATAATTGCAATAATAGCAATAATCAACACAATTCTAATAATTTCCTACTAATAACACTAATAATAACGACAATGATAACAGAAATAATAATAAAATTATAACACGGCTATTATTGTTATTATAATAAATTTTATTGTTGTTATTCATTCTAGAATTATCATTATTGCCATTATCATTATTAAAATCATTATAATAATGAAAATGACATTAATAATTAAGATAATGATTATTATAATGACTATATTAAGGGTAATTAGGGCAATAATGACAGTAATGATAATAATGATGATGATAATGACAATAATGATGATAATCATCGTTATAAAGCCCATCTATAATGAGAAAAAGGCTAAAAGGAGAAAAATCCCAAAAGTCGAAAAACCGGCGAAATCTAGCAAAATACAGCCTTCTGAGAGATGAGTCGAAAACCCCCCTTTTTCCAGTTTAAATGATGATTATGATGATTTTAGCAATAATTCTACTAATTAGGATGATTTTGATGATAACCCCATCAATAATGACGGTAATAATGATAATCATGCGAGTAATTAGGACAATAATTATGATAAAAATTATATAATGATAGTTATTATGATGATTTGCCTAATAATTGCGATAATAAGAACACTCAACAATATTCTAATGATTTTCCTACTAATAACACTAATAATAACGACAATGATAGAAATAAAAATAAAATTAAATATATCCCGGCCATTATTGTTATTATAATCATTATCATTATTGCTATTATCTCAAGAATTATCATTATTGTCAATATCATTATTAAAATCATTAAAATGATGAAAATGACATTAATAATTTAGATAATGATTATTATAATGACTATATTAAGGGTAATTAGGGCAATAATGACAGTAATGATAATAATGATGATGATAATGACAATAATGATGATGATTATCATTATAAAGCCCATCTATAATGAGAAAAAGGTTAAAAGGAGAAAAATCCCAAAAGTCGAAAAACCGGCGAAATCTAGCAAAATACAGCCTTCTGAGAGATGACTCGAAAACCCCCCTTTTTCCAGTTTAAATGATGATTATGATGATTTTACCATTAATTCTGCTAATTAGGATGATTTTGATGATAACCCATTCAATAATAACAATAATGACGGTAATAATGGTAATTATGAGAGTAATTTGGACAATAATTATGATAATAATTATACAATGATACTTATAATGATGATTTGCGTAATAATTGCAATAATAGCAATAATCAACACAATTCTAATAATTTCCTACTAATAACACTAATAATAACGACAATGATAACAGAAATAATAATAAAAGTAATTATAACACGGCTATTATTGTTATTATAATAAATTTTATTGTTGTTATTCTTTCTAGAATTATCATTATTGCCATTATCATTATTAAAATCATTATAATAATGAAAATGACATTAATAATTAAGATAATGATTATTATAATGACTATATTAAGGGTAATTAGGGCAATAATCACAGTAATGATAATAATGATGATGATAATGACAATAATGATGATAATTATCATTATAAAGCCCATCTATAATGAGAAAAAGGCTAAAAGGAGAAAAATCCCAAAAGTCGAAAAACCGGCGAAATCTAGCAAAATACAGCCTTCTGAGAGATGAGTCGAAAACCCCCCTTTTTCCAGTTTAGATGATGATTATGATGATTTTAGAAATAATTCTACTAATTAGGATGATTTAATGATAACTCCATCAATAATGACGGTAATAATGATAATCATGCGAGTAATTAGGACAATAATTATGATAAAAATTATATAATGATAGTTATAATGATGATTTGCCTAATAATTGCGATAATAAGAATACTCAACAATATTCTAATGGTTTTCCTACAAATAACACTAATAATAACGACAATGATAGAAATGAAAATAAAATTAAATATATCCCGGCCATTATTGTTATTATAATCATTATCATTATTGTTATTATCTCAAGAATTATCATTATTGTCAATATCATTATTAAAATCATTATAATGATGAAAATGACATTAATAATTTAGATAATGATTATTATAATGACTATATTAAGGGTAATTAGGGCAATAATCACAGTAATGATAATAATGATGATGATAATGACAATAATGATGATAATTATCATTATAAAGCCCATCTATAATGAGAAAAAGGCTAAAAGGAGAAAAATCCCAAAAGTCGAAAAACCGGCGAAATCTAGCAAAATACAGCCTTCTGAGAGATGACTCGAAAACCCCCCTTTTTCCAGTTTAAATGATGATTATGATGATTTTACCATTAATTCTGCTAATTAGGATGATTTTGATGATAACCCCATCAATAATGACAATAATGACGATAATAATGGTAATTATGAGAGTAATTTGGACAATAATTATGATAATAATTATACAATGATACTTATAATGATGATTTGCGTAATAATTGCAATAATAGCAATAATCAACACAATTCTAATAATTTCCTACTAATAACACTAATAATAACGACAATGATAACAGAAATAATAATAAAAGTAATTATAACACGGCTATTATTGTTATTATAATAAATTTTATTGTTGTTATTCTTTCTAGAATTATCATTATTGCCATTATCATTATTAAAATCATTATAATAATGAAAATGACATTAATAATTAAGATAATGATTATTATAATGACTATATTAAGGGTAATTAGGGCAATAATCACAGTAATGATAATAATGATGATGATAATGACAATAATGATGATAATTATCATTATAAAGCCCATCTATAATGAGAAAAAGGCTAAAAGGAGAAAAATCCCAAAAGTCGAAAAACCGGCGAAATCTAGCAAAATACAGCCTTCTGAGAGATGAGTCGAAAACCCCCCTTTTTCCAGTTTAAATGATGATTATGATGATTTTAGCAATAATTCTCCTAATTAGGATGATTTTGATGATAACACCATCAATAATGACGGTAATAATGATAAATATGCGAGTAATTAGGACAATAATTATGATAAAAATTATATAATGATAGTTATAATGATGATTTGCCTAATAATTGCGATAATAAGAATACTCAACAATATTCTAATGATTTTCCTACTAATAACACTAATAATAACGACAATGATAGAAATAAAAATAAAATTAAATATATCCCGGCCATTATTGTTATTATAATCAGAAATAAAAATAAAATTAAATATATCCCGGCCATTATTGTTATTATAATCATTATCATTATTGTTATTATCTCAAGAATTATCATTATTGTCAATATCATTATTAAAATTTAATTTAATTTAATAATGATATTGACAATAATGATAATTCTTGAGATAATAACAATAATGATAATGATTATAATAACAATAATGGCCGGGATATATTTAATTTTATTTTGATTTCTATCATTGTCGTTATTATTAGCGTTATTAGTAGGAAAATCATTAGAATATTGTTGAGTATTCTTATTATCGCAATTATTAGGCAAATCATCATTATAACTATCATTATATAATTTTTATCATAATTATTGTCCTAATTACTCGCATGATTATCATTATTACCGTCATTATTGAGGGGGTTATCATCAAAATCATCCTAATTAGTAGAATTATTGCTAAATTCATCATAATCATCATTTACACTGGAAAAAGGGGGGTTTTCGACTCATCTCTCAGAAGGCTGTATTTTGCTAGATTTCGCCGGTTTTTCGACTTTTTGGATTTTTCTCCTTTTAGCCTTTTTCTCATTATAGATGGGCTTTATAATGATGATTATCATCATTATTGTCATTATCATCATCATTATTATCATTACTGTGATTATTGCCCTAATTACCCTTAATATAGACATTAAATAATCATTATCTTAATTATTAATGTCATTTTCATTATTATAATGATTTTAATAATGATAATGGCAATAATGATAATTCTAGAAAGAATAACAATAAAATTTATTATAATAACAATAATAGCCGTGTTATAATTTTATTATTATTTCTGTTATCATTGTCGTTATTATTAGTGTTATTAGTAGGATATTATTAGAATTGTGTTGATTATTGCTATTATTGCAATTATTACGCAAATCATCATTATAAGTATCATTGTATAATTATTATCATAATTATTGTCCAAATTACTCTCATAATTACCATTATTATCGTCATTATTGTCATTATTGATGGGGTTATCATCAAAATCATCCTAATTAGCAGAATTAATGGTAAAATCCTCATAATCATCATTTAAACTGGAAAAAGGGGGGTTTTCGAGTCATCTCTCAGAAGGCTGTATTTTGCTAGATTTCGCCGGTTTTTCGACTTTTTGGATTTTTCTCCTTTTAGCCTTTTTCTCATTATAGATGGGCTTTATAATGATAATTATCATCATTATTGTCATTATCATCATCATTATTATCATTACTGTCATTATTGCCCTAATTACCCTTAATATAGTCATTATAATAATCATTATCTAAATTATTAATGTCATTTTCATCATTATAATGATTTTAATAATGATATTGACAATAATGATAATTCTTGAGATAATAACTAATGATAATGATTATAATAACAATAATGGCCGGGATATATTTAATTTTATTTTGATTTCTATCATTGTCGTTATTATTAGTGTTATTAGTAGGAAAATCATTAGAATATTGTTGAGTATCCTTATTATCGCAATTATTAGGCAAATCTTCATTATAACTATCATTATATAATTTTTATCATAATTATTGTCCTAATTACTCGCATGATTATCATTATTACCGTCATTATTGATGGGGTTATCATCAAAATCATCCTAATTAGTAGAATTATTGCTAAAATCATCATAATCATCATTTAAACTGGAAAAAAGGGGGTTTTCGACTCATCTCTCAGAAGGCTGTATTTTGCTAGATTTCGCCGGTTTTTCGACTTTTTGGATTTTTCTCCTTTTAGCCTTTTTCTCATTATAGATGGGCTTCATAATGATGATTATCATTATTGTCATTATCATCATTATTATCATTACTGTCATTATTGCCCTAATTACCCTTAATATAGTCATTATAATAATCATTATCTTTATTATTAATGTCATTTTCATTATTATAATGATTTTAATAATGATAATGGCAATAATGATAATTCTAGAAAGAATAACAATAAAATTTATTATAATAACAATAATAGCCGTGTTATAATTACTTTTATTATTATTTCTGTTATCATTGTCGTTATTATTAGTGTTATTAGTAGGAAATTATTAGAATTGTCTTGATTATTGCTATTATTGCAATTATTACGCAAATCATCATTATAAGTATCATTGTATAATTATTATCATAATTATTGTCCAAATTACTCTCATAATTACCATTATTATCGTCATTATTGTCATTATTGATGGGGTTATCATCAAAATCATCCTAATTAGCAGAATTAATGGTAAAATCCTCATAATCATCATTTAAACTGGAAAAAGGGGGGTTTTCGAGTCATCTCTCAGAAGGCTGTATTTTGCTAGATTTCGCCGGTTTTTCGACTTTTTGGATTTTTCTCCTTTTAGCCTTTTTCTCATTATAGATGGGCTTTATAATGATAATTATCATCATTATTGTCATTATCATCATCATTATTATCATTACTGTCATTATTGCCCTAATTACCCTTAATATAGTCATTATAATAATCATTATCTAAATTATTAATGTCATTTTCATCATTATAATGATTTTAATAATGATATTGACAATAATGATAATTCTTGAGATAATAACAATAATGATAATGATTATAATAACAATAATGGCCGGGATATATTCAATTTTATTTTTATTTCTGATTATAATAACAATAATGGCCGGGATATATTTAATTTTATTTTTATTTCTATCATTGTCGTTATTATTAGTGTTATTAGTAGGAAAATCATTAGAATATTGTTGAGTATTCTTATTATCGCAATTATTAGGCAAATCATCATTATAACTATCATTATATAATTTTTATCATAATTATTGTCCTAATTACTCGCATATTTATCATTATTACCGTCATTATATATGGTGTTATCATCAAAATCATCCTAATTAGTAGAATTATTGCTAAAATCATCATAATCGTCATTTAAACTGGAAAAAGGGGGGTTTTCGACTCATCTCTCAGAAGGCTGTATTTTGCTAGATTTCGCCGGTTTTTCGACTTTTTGGATTTTTCTCCTTTTAGCCTTTTTCTCATTATAGATGGGCTTTATAATGATGATTATCATCATTATTGTCGTTATCATCATCATTATTATCATTACTGTGATTATTGCCCTAATTACCCTTAATATAGTCATTATAATAATCATTATCTTAATTATTAATGTCATTTTCATTATTATAATGATTTTAATAATGATAATGGCAATAATGATAATTCTAGAAAGAATAACAACAATAAAATTTATTATAATAACAATAATAGCCGTGTTATAATTACTTTTATTATTATTTCTGTTATCATTGTCGTTATTATTAGTGTTATTAGTAGGAAATTATTAGAATTGTGTTGATTATTGCTATTATTGCAATTATTACGCAAATCATCATTATAAGTATCATTGTAAATTTATTATAATTATTGTCCAAATTGCTCTCATAATTACCATTATTATCGTCATTATTGTCATTATTGATGGGGTTATCATCAAAATCATCCTAATTAGCAGAATTAATGGTAGAATCATCATAATCATCATTTAAACTGGAAAAAAGGGGGTTTTCGAGTCATCTCTGAGAAGGCTGTATTTTGCTAGATTTCGCCGGTTTTTCGACTTTTTGGATTTTTCTCCTTTTAGCCTTTTTCTCATTATAGATGGGCTTTATAATGATAATTATCATCATTATTGTCATTATCATCATTATTATCATTACTGTCATTATTGCCCTAATTACCCTTAATATAGTCATTATAATAATCATTATCTAAATTATTAATGTCATTTTCATCATTATAATGATTTTAATAATGATATTCACAATAATGATAATTCTTGAGATAATAACAATAATGATAATGATTATAATAACAATAATGGCCGGGATATATTTAATTTTATTTTGATTTCTATCATTGTCGCTATTGTTAGTGTTATTAGTAGGAAAATCATTAGAATATTGTTGAGTATTCTTATTATCGCAATTATTAGGCAAATCATCATTATAACTATCATTATATAATTTTTATCATAATTATTGTCCTAATTACTCGCATGATTATCATTATTACCGTCATTATTGATGGGGTTATCATTAAATCATCCTAATTAGAAGAATTATTGCTAAAATCATCATAATCATCATTTAAACTGGAAAAAGGGGGGTTTTCGACTCATCTCTCAGAAGGCTGTATTTTGCTAGATTTCGCCGGTTTTTCGACTTTTGGGATTTTTCTCCTTTTAGCCTTTTTCTCATTATAGATGGGCTTTATAATGATAATTATCATCATTATTGTCATTATCATCATCATTATTATCATTACTGTGATTATTGCCCTAATTACCCTTAATATAGTCATTATAATAATCATTATCTTAATTATTAATGTCATTTTCATTATTATAATGATTTTAATAATGATAATGGCAATAATGATAATTCTAGAAAGAATAACAACAATAAAATTTATTATAATAACAATAATAGCCGTGTTATAATTACTTTTATTATTATTTCTGTTATCATTGTCGTTATTATTAGTGTTATTAGTAGGAAATTATTAGAATTGTCTTGATTATTGCTATTATTGCAATTATTACGCAAATCATCATTATAAGTATCATTGTATAATTATTATCATAATTATTGTCCAAATTACTCTCATAATTACCATTATTACCGTCATTATTGTTATTATTGATGGGGTTATCATCAAAATCATCCTAATTAGCAGAATTAATGGTAAAATCATCATAATCATCATTTAAACTGGAAAAAGAGGGGTTTTCGAGTCATCTCTCAGAAGGCTGTATTTTGCTAGATTTCGCCAGTTTTTTGACTTTTTGGATTTTTCTCCTTTTAGCCTTTTTCTCATTATAGATGGGCTTTATAATGATAATTATCATCATTATTGTCATTATCATCATCATTATTATCATTACTGTAATTATTGCCCTAATTACCCCTAATATAGTCATTATAATAATCATTATCTAAATTATTAATGTCATTTTCATCATTATAATGATTTTAATAATGATATTGACAATAATGATAATTCTTGAGATAATAACAATAATGATAATGGTTATAATAACAATAATGGCCGGGATATATTTAATTTTATTTTGATTTCTATCATTGTCGTTATTATTAGTGTTATTAGTAGGAAAATCATTAGAATATTGTTGAGTATTCTTATTATCGCAATTATTAGGCAAATCATCATTATAACTATCATTATATAATTTTTATCATAATTATTGTCCTAAATACTCGCATGATTATCATTATTACCGTCATTATTGATGGGGTTATCATCAAAATCATCCTAATTAGTAGAATTATTATCATCTTTATAATATTTAGCTTTATAATGATAATCATCATCATTATTGTCATTATCATCATCATTATTATCATTACTGTGATTATTGCCCTAATTACCCTTAATATAGTCATTATAATAATCATTATCTAAATTATTAATGTCATTTTCATCATTATAATGATTTTAATAATGATATTGACAATAATGATAATTCTTGAGATAATAACAATAATGATAATGATTATAATAACAATAATGGCCGGGATATATTTAATTTTATTTTTATTTCTATCATTGTCGTTATTATTAGTGTTATTAGTAGGAAAATCATTAGAATATTGTTGAGTATTCTTATTATCGCAATTATTAGGCAAATCATCATTATAACTATCATTATATAATTTTTATCATAATTATTGTCCTAATTACTCGCATATTTATCATTATTACCGTCATTATATATGGTGTTATCATCAAAATCATCCTAATTAGTAGAATTATTGCTAAAATCATCATAATCATCATTTAAACTGGAAAAAGGGGGGTTTTCGACTCATCTCTCAGAAGGCTGTATTTTGCTAGATTTCGCCGGTTTTTCGACTTTTTGGATTTTTCTCCTTTTAGCCTTTTTCTCATTATAGATGGGCTTTATAATGATAATTATCATCATTATTGTCATTATCATCATCATTATTATCATTACTGTGATTATTGCCCTAATTACCCTTAATATAGTCATTATAATAATCATTATCTTAATTGTTAATGTCATTTTCATTATTATAATGATTTTAATAATGACAATGGTAATAATGATAATTCTAGAAAGAATAACAACAATAAAATTTATTATAATAACAATAATAGCCGTGTTATAATTACTTTTATTATCATTTCTGTTATCATTGTCGTTATTATTAGTGTTATTAGAAGGAAATTATTAGAATTGTGTTGATTATTGCTATTATTGCAATTATTACGCAAATCATCATTATAAGTATCATTGTATAATTATTATCATAATTATTGTCCAAATTACTCTCATAATTACCATTATTATCGTCATTATTGATGGGGTTATCATCAAAATAATCCTAATTAGCAGAATTAATGGTAAAATCATCATAATCATCATTTAAACTGGAAAAAGGGGGGTTTTCGACTCATCTCTCAGAGGGCTGTATTTTGCTAGATTTCGCCGGTTTTTCGACTTTTTGGATTTTTCTCCTTTTAGCCTTTTTCTCATTATAGATGGGCTTTATAATGATAATTATCATCATTATTGTCATTATCATCATCATTATTATCATTACTGTCATTATTGCCCTAATTACCCTTAATATAGTCATTATAATAATCATTATCTAAATTATTAATGTCATTTTCATCATTATAATGATTTTAATAATGATATTGACAATAATGATAATTCTTGAGATAATAACAATAATGATAATGATTATAATAACAATAATGATAATGATTATGATAAGAATAATGGCCGGGATATATTTAATTTTATTTTTATTTCTATCATTGTCGTTATTATTAGTGTTATTAGTAGAAAAATCCTTAGAATATTGTTGAGTATTCTTATTATCGCAATTATTAGGCAAATCATCATTATAACTATCATTATATAATTTTTATCATAATTATTGTCCTAATTACTCGCATGATTATCATTATTACCGTCATTATTGATGGGGTTATCATCAAAATCATCCTAATTAGTAGAATTATTGCTAAAATCATCATAATCATCATTTAAACTGGAAAAAGGGGGGTTTTCGACTCATCTCTCAGAAGGCTGTATTTTGCTAGATTTCGCCGGTTTTTCGACTTTTGGGATTTGTCTCCTTTTAGCCTTTTTCTCATTATAGATGGGCTTCATAATGATGATTATCATTATTGTCATTATCATCATTATTATCATTACTGTCATTATTGCCCTAATTACCCTTAATATAGTCATTATAATAATCATTATCTTTATTATTAATGTCATTTTCATTATTATAATGATTTTAATAATGATAATGGCAATAATGATAATTCTAGAAAGAATAACAACAATAAAATTTATTATAATAACAATAATAGCCGTGTTATAATTACTTTTATTATTATTTCTGTTATCATTGTCGTTATTATTAGTGTTATTAGTAGGAAATTATTAGAATTGTGTTGATTATTGCTATTATTGCAATTATTACGCAAATCATCATTATAAGTATCATTGTATAATTATTATCATAATTATTGTCCAAATTACTC
>NC_091587.1:19271024-19273524 GCF_042767895.1 Penaeus vannamei | reverse complement strand
ACTTTGGAGGCATTGGCATGAGACGTTGTCTGTTACCCTCTTTTGTATCTTTGCGTCATCTGCAAACATATTCAGATAACTACCTGGGCTTATGTTTGACTCTAAATCATTGACGAAAATAGTAAACATAATTGGCGCCAACACCGATCCTTGAGGCACTCCGCTGGTTACCCGTCGCCATGTAGAATGCTTTCCTCTAATTACTGTGCTCATTTGTCTTTCATGAAGAAAGTCTTTCATCCATGCGAGTAGGTTACCTTTCACGCCACCTAGGTGCTCTAGTTTCCATAGTAGTCTTCTATGAGACACCTTATCAAAAGCCTTCTTAAAGTCTAAATACACACAATCCACCCATCCGTCTCTTTCTTGTAATATTTCAGATACTCTATTATAAAAACAGAGGAGATTTGTTACACACGACCTTCCTTCTCTAAAACCAAATTGTTTATTTGATATCATTTCGTATTTTTCAAGCATTTCAACCCATTGTTTTCTAATTATTCTTTCTAGCAGTTTGCATACTACACTAGTTAATGAAACTGGTCTATAATTTAGTGGGTTTTGTTTGTCGCCGCTCTTATATAAGGGTGTAACATTTGCGAATTTCCAACTTTTTGGTAGTTTACCTTGTCTTAGTGAATTTTGAAATATTAACAATAAAGGAGTACACAGCTCTTCGACACATTCCCTAAGAACCCAGTTAGAAATTTCATCTGGTCCCTCTGCTTTGGTCTTGTCTAATCCTTTTAGCAGATCTTTTATTTCGTTCTTTTTGAGGGTGATATTTTCGATGTTCTTTACGTCTGTACGGGTATTTGCCATATCAAAGCATGGGTCCTGAACAAACACTGACTGAAATTTCTCATTTAGGATTTCACACATTTCTTCCTCCTTAGAATATATAATGTTATTGTCTTTGATAGCGCTAATTTGATCCCTACTTTTAGTTTTACTATTTATGTAGTTAAAGAAGAGTTTTGGTTGACTTGCGCATTTGTTTATTATGTCCTTTTCAAAGTCTAATTTCGCCTCTCTCATGGTTTGGGTATACTCATTTCTTCCTACTTTATATCTTTCATATGCTGCCTGAGATCTATGCCTTCTGAATCTTTTCCAAAGGAGATGCTTTTTGTCCCTCATTTTCTTGCATTTGTCGTTGAACCATTTTTGGCCATTTCTTGCTTCAGTTTTGAATTTGGGTATGAATTTTTCCACTCCTTTTTTATAGATCTCACAAAATGTTGCATACTGAACATCAAGGTTCTCATCATCCAGAAGTGTTTCCTAGTTTATGTTATCAAAGAAGTCTTTAAGGCTTCTATAATCACCTCTTTTGTAATTGTACTTTTCCTTTCTTTCTTTGCTTACGATGAGTTTTTCCTGTAGCAGACAGTATTTTAGTTTAATCACTACATGGTCGCTTTTTCCTAAAGGAGGACAGTATTCGATATCCTTAATATCGTCGTTATGCTTTGTAAATATTAGGTCAAGCATAGACGGCCTATCTAGCCCTCTTATCCTGGTATGATCTGTTACATTCTGGAAAAGGCAATGCTCATTTATGACATCTAGTAATTTAGCATTCCAAGAATCTGATTGCGCTCTAGGATCGAGACTTTCCCAGTCGATTTTGCTATTAAAGTCCCCTGTAATAAGAATTTCTGTTGAATTGGTTTCCGATAGTTGTAGCACTTCTTCCAGGCTCTTTATTGTCTCTTGAATTAGTTTCTGGTAATTTTCTAGTGACCACGCCGATGTTTGAGGTGGCATGTATACTGTGGTTATTATTATGTTTACCCCATTTGTTTCTACCTCAATTACCTTCATTTCCACTATGGGGTCCTGATTAATTTCTAACTCCTTTATAATAATTCCTTTCTTTGTTAATATTGCTACCCCCCCTCCATTTCCATCTGCCCTATCTTTTCTCCAAATATTATAGTCTTTAAGCCCTAATGTTACATTGCCTGTGGAGGGGTCCAGTTTGGTTTCAGTGATGCATATTACATCCGGTTTATCCATATCAATTATTGTCTCTAGTTCAAGCAACTTCGAAGATAGACCATCAATATTTGTGTAAACTATTTCTATATAATCTTTAGGTATTAAATTTGGTTGCAGGGTTAATGTTTGTCTGCCTCTACATTTTGGTTCCGATAGTATATTTGCTTTGCTTGGAGACCTCTCACCCTCCAAATAAATAAGTTTTTTTCCTCTTCAGTCCTTTGTTCATTTTTGTTTTTTACTTCTTCCAATTTCTTTTGTAGTGTTACTCTGTCATCTTTGGTCATGTTTTCTCTTATCCAGATTTTTTTGTATTCCTCATGGGTGGCCAGAACTTTGGCTTTCTTTATTATATCAGTTACTATTTGCTTATTCAAGAATGTTACTTTTAGAGGCCGTTTCTTTCCCTTTTCGAATAATCCTAGCCTCCTGGGAGCTATGATATTCTGCTCGGCGAATTCGGGATTTATGACCTTGAGAATATCTACAATTAATT
>NC_091587.1:19258524-19266024 GCF_042767895.1 Penaeus vannamei | reverse complement strand
AGAAACTCACCCATGAAATGATCAGGAGCATCACTGTAATCCTCCTCCTTTTTCTGATTGGCCTGCTGGACGCTGAAGGCTTTGTTTCCTATGCTCCGGAACTGAGCAATTTCTGACTGACATTTAATCACTGCTCGCTCCAATTTGGATGCTGCTGTTTCAAACAGTTCTCTCTTGAAGGATCTCTGATGGGTGAAAAAATTAGATCATAAGCCACTCCTGTTGAAATACTAGGTGTTGGGTTCTATCATATCATTGACAACTGTCTCTTGAAGATTATTTTGATAATTTTCTTTCTTCCTTTCTTTCTTTTCCATCATTGTTCACTTTACCTGCATTATACTTTCTTTCAAATTTCTATTAGTTTGCATCTAACAAAGCAAGCATTCTCTCTACCTCTTTCAATATTTCTTGAACTTGTTCATTCTCTCTCAGACACTTTAATCCTCTTCTTTTCTTATTAGTATCGTCATTTTACTGGTTTTGTCCAAATCTGGATCCAAACTCAAGCTAGGGATTAGCACCTCTTGGTAAGATCTCATATACTGAATATCTAAGCCAACTTTTTATAAAGCATTAACCAATGCTTCTGACATAACTAAAAAACTGAAGGGCCTAAACTCAACAGCTGCGACATGCAGGCAATCAGTACATGTTTTCATGTCATGAATTCATGTACTAATTTGTGACTTTTACATAAGACTGTATGAAAAAATAGGCCCCTAGTGCTATTTTTTTCAGCCTAAATTCCAACAAAAGTATTCATTCAACAGAATGGTGAAGTGGTTATTCTCAATGTGGTATGACACACATGCCATCTACCAATAAGCACAACTGGATAAGCTACAATCTTAAACATCTGTAATTCATAAAGGCAATAACTCTTACAGATCAAAACGTGTACTACTACTGCCCCTACTTTTCACTGTCCCTCAATCTGTGGTGTTATAATGATTTGTGCATACATTGCACCTTTACATTTCTTTTACTGGGCGTACATGCCATTATTATTATTAATATTATTATTATATTAAGCTATATAATGAGCCACATTGAAAAAATCGAGATTTATGCCACCAAAGGTGTCAGTGTAGGTCAAGATACAGCTAAGAAAGAATGAATAAAAGAAAGTCAGCTAATTACATAAGAAAAACATGTTAGCTGACGTTTTAAATTTATCAAGAGTCGAAGAAGTTACAATCTCTGAAGGCAATCTATTCCAAAGTCTACAAATAGCAGTAAAAAAGCATCTAGAAAACTGACTTGTGGACGATCGACTTACATCAAATGTCATTGAATTGAGGGTCATAGAACTTCTGGTAATTCTTGGAGGTTGATAAAAATCAGGTAAAAACTTATAGAGGGGATGTGAATTATCAGTTACAATCTTGTATAAAACTGAAAGAGCCCCAATTACTCTACGATGTCCAATGTCCAAATTTAAGTCAGACAGGAGAAATTTAATGGAATTAAAAGAACGATCATGCAGTCTTATGTGTGAGTCTGCAGCAGATAACCACACAGAAGAAGAATACTCAAAATGAGGCAGAATAAAAGAAAAGAAGCACCTACGTGTAATGTTGTCATCTTCATAGATTTTATTGCACTTGCGAATGATGCCTAACTTTGATGAAATTGCCCAGGCCATATTCCTAATATGCAATTCAAATATAAGCTTTGAATCAAAGATTACACCTAAGAGCTTCAAGTTAACCACCGAAGTGATTAAGACTCCATTATCAGCAGACTTGGATGCTGAGGCAACTGCGTTCGAGACCAACTCACAATCATTTCTTTAGACTTAGTAGGATTTAATTTCATGCCCCACCAAGAGCACCACGATTGAATCATCATCAGGTCTACAGTGAGACTGTCAGCTACTATTTGCCTAGTTGCCGGAGAAGGAATATCGGCATAGAGAGAAGTATCATCAGCATATGCCAACATTTTATTAGTAATGCCAGACCACATATCGCTTGTATACAAGATAAAGAGCAAAGGGCCAAGAACACTACCCTAAGGAAGCATGCTCACAATGAGTTGTTTATTTATTGTCTATATACACAGATAGCTCAAGAAGTGGATAGTTACCATGGAGTCAATTACTAATTCCAACTTTATCATCTGTACCACCTGTTTAACCTTTTCCTTGATTTTTGGAAATGTCTAGTCTTATTCTATTTTCCTATTTGTACTGTTAATAATACTGTTATAACCATATGTCAATAATAATACTAACAACATTAATATTAATATTAATGAAAAAAAATCTTGAAAACTCAAGCAACGGGGGAAATCAGGTGAAGTTATGTAGATTACTAATTGGGTAATTGGTGGCTAAGCACTTATGGAGCAATTTATGTGTAGATACATATCACAAAACAATACTACAGTGAACATCGCACTTTCCTGAGAGCACTGGATTAAAGGACAAATAGCATATGGTAAGGGCTATTGTGCTTTACATTGCTGATAACATTTTCAAGCCAGTCTGGACATGTCTAGCCATGAGAAGTGCAAATGTAATGCAGCCAACATGGAAGACAAAACTGGACATGGGGCCAATTGCTGAATTCAAACTGTGAAACCATTATCTCAAAAATTACATTAAAAAAATCTATTCAAAGGCACTCACCTCATCGTTAGCAATAGATTGAGCAAACTTAGTCGAGTCTAAATGCAAGTAGATATCCACTAGCTGCTCCAGCAGTTTTCTTGGCTCCCATCCATATTTGTCTGCTTGCCGCACCTTTAGATTCCCACCTGTAGATTGACAATAGGACATTAATAGCAATTCCATATTCACTGGTCAAATATAGAAGAAAATATTCACCACTGAGTATATTTACCCTATCTATCATATGAAACATTGTATGCATACTCCCATATCATGATTAAAAAGCACTTCAATTCATTCCATGAGCAATAATTTAATCAAATCTAATCCTGCATCAGTTTAAAGTCTAAAGCACATAGATACTGAGCCTTTGAAAAAAAGCTTTCTATAGCTCAATTTTCTTGTAATGCCCCCTTGTACGCAATATTTTCTAATAAACTTACACTTTTGTCCACAGAGCTGAGCAAGGTTGAAGTTGAGCATTGCAGCCAGTCTGTCACAGAGCTCTGGCCTTAGGAAAGGGGCTGGCACTTCCTTTGTTAAATAGTGCATCATGTCAACTGTCTCTCTTGCTAATGTCAAGTAGGATCTGTTAGGGGTAAGAAAATACCAGAAAATCATTAATCTTTCAAGTTAATATATTTCTTAAAGTAAATCAGTAAGAGAACTAAGAAATCTGTAATGATTTAAAAAGACCCACAGCTGAAAAAATAATGTAAAAAAAAAGAAAGAAAAGAAAGAAAAAAAAACATTATCTACTCCATTACGCCATGTTACTGAAGATAACCTATATAATTGAATGTAAATGAAATAAGGAATACAGAAATATATCACTTTTATCTAAGGTACTAGCTTAGGTTTTACATATACCACCAGAAAGTTTCCTAGACCAGTACTCATAAAACTATTAAGATTTGAACATACTGTCCTAGTTATACATCTATAAAAAAACTGAGGCATAAATACAAATAAATGATAAGTCACTTGCATGTGGTGACAAGACTCTATACCTCCCCTTTGCACTGTTTTTTTTTCTATTTCCTATGTCTGTATTTGTCATTTGATTTGCTTTATCCAGATGGTAACTGAATGTTCTCCTTACAGACTCCATATCCTTTCTGTAGGTAGTCCATAACTCAGAACAAAACTAATAACAGTAAGTAACAGTTTGCTATTTGAGTACTTTTTAATTAACTTTTTCAGCAATATTAAATTTTTTGCAATACAACCTGCACTGCCATTCATGGCAGCCAGGAATAGGATTAAGAGCATGGAAATACAATCCTCTCTCAAGCAAGTGCTCTTCCTGTCATGGCTGATGGACAGTACATTTCACAATCGTTTATCACTGGAAATAAAAAAAAAAATTAAAAAAAAAAAATAATAAATAATAATAATAATAATAATAATAACCCATCAAGAGCTTTGTGCATTCGTGGCAAGTCATTCCTGTCACTTTGGCTTTCAGCTGAAATTCCCATGATAGTAATTTTGTGTCACCCTGGCCCTTAGCCAGATTTTCCTTTGATGGCATATTCACAACACCTGCCCCTCAAGCCAAATTTTTCAGGATGTGATGGTCACATCATCCAGATTGTAAGGGTTAATATGTCCCTCCTCTCTTTAAGTGATAGTGAGTTATGCCATCATGATTCAGTCCTAAGCATTGAAGTACCTGAACAACATCTTTAGCTGGGATGTGTAATTATGAAGAAGAGGCATTAGGTTTATGATGAAGACATAAGGCCCTATGATAATGACAAAGGCATATGATGAATGTCTACCATTTTCTATTATGAAGTTTAACTCATAGCTAGGATCTTTTCTAAAATACTACCTCAATAGTAATTAATAGGTCAGCATAATATAATCAATAATGCTTAACCCACTCACGCCGGGTACATTTTTTAGCCAAAATAAAAAATCCGGGCGGCTACAAAAATCGGTGGGCGGAGCTTCCCCGGAGTCTGTCCACCCGCCCGGCCGCACGCAGCCCCGATACAGCGTCACACTGGCGGGCCGCCCGGCAATGTTTATTTTTTCCGGTGTCACGTATATGTGACACCCGGAACGAATGGGTTAATATATCACATATCAAGGCAGATTTTGGATTATTGTAATTAGAGCATCAATATTTCTAATCAACCTATCATTCAGAATAATGATTGCAGTGAAATTGGTAATTTCATGCAACATAACCTCTCCTGAAGTTTATAACATTATTTAGCCTCTTTATCCCTTCCTTGAATTGGTACAAAAAATGCTTACAAGTGAGTGTACAGCAGCTTTGAAATTACTTCAGCCCTCAACCTTGCCCTAACCATAACTCCTCCTAAGCTCATTTTTTGAGTTTCCACCAACACTGATGATAATCCATGTCAAGGAAAATATAGATGGCCCTTACCCATCAACCCTTATCACTGCCTACATGCTACTCATCCTCTAGCAGGTCTTCCCCCCCCTGCCCCTCCTCTGGAATGTCTTCAAACCCCTGTCCTTCACCACACCATTGTAAATGTGAGCTATCCTCAGGTGAGGACATTGACAACCCTTCGTCTGCCTAAGTGTTGGAGATCCACCATCTCTGATCCTTTATACACTTGCATGTGTGTTTCATTTTGTGCTTGTGAACATATAAACACACACACACAAAAAAATGCATACACACAAATCACACCAATATATTCTGTGAAATAGAGTTGTTACAAGATAAGAAGCCACCTGTAAAAAGCCTTGACATCACTATACATTGCAATAATGCTAATGTTGAAACAGGACATGGTTCCAGCACCAATATTAATGAACAATGAGCTAATATGTGTCATTACAGGAATTTCTAAGCCATGGTGGTGTGTGGACACCAAGCTGGACATCCACTTGATTACATGATGATGATGATGACAAGAAGAGTAAAACAGAATATGATGACAATAACAAACATGTCAATGGGCACTCCACTCACCTGCATTGTCTTTCATCTGTGGCCAGCAACCTCTGTCTTGTCTGCTGTTGCTCCCTTGTCTGTTGTGACCAAGTACCTCTCTCCATTTCCTCTTGGACTTCATGGATACGCTGAACAGCACAATATAGATGGAACAGTTAACTTCTTGGATCATATACATTTTTTTAATCAATACACAAGTAAAAATAGTGTGTAGATAATAAGGTATCAATAGTTTTTCTGTTCTTTCCTTTTTTTTTTTTTTTTTATAAGGAATGTATTATCTTTCATCAAATTTCTTTTCCTTTTCTTTTCTTTTGCTTTAATCTGTGATTGACTAAATTCTGAAATGTAGATCTTGCCTGAAAACTACTTTATATAATGTAAGTAATCCTCATAGATGGCTCAGTGTATTCTACAGAATCATCTAAAATCTAGAATTAAAAAAAAAAAAAAAAAAAAAACTTACCTTCAGAGCATCAAGTGATTCATCCAAAAGGAACGTTGTATCATTCATTAGGAGATTCACAAACTTCACAAACTCTTTACCAGAACTGAAAGAATTAATGGTGGGTAAATTGGTGAAAAATAATGACAGTAACTTGAAGAAACTGACTATCATCAAAGTAAGATACTGAATATAAATCTGTTTATGTAATATATTAATAAGCACAACATTAAACTTTTTCTTAATCTTGTGTTCATTGAAGTCCATCTGTGTCTACTCTCTTTTACTCCAGTTACACACAGTTTTACTTCTACAACTCCTTCAAACACTCTGTTTTATGATGAATGTAAATACACAAAGGTTAGTAGAATTCTCCTGACTTAACAACTGCCTTTTGAAACAAGTATTTCCAATGCAAATTTACTCACTTGGACTCTGTTATTACAGCCTGCCTGTGTCCTCTGTCTTCCCAAAGGCTCTTGAAAATTACACTAATGTGATAACGGATTGTGAATTTGTCATAGAACTCGCTGCTTGCTCCTGTTGTCTCCACCACTGTCAAGGAAAGAAAATGGTCAAACTTTCTCATGTAAAGTCATGACGTTTTTTGACAAATGATCTAGAAATTCAGTATATGTGTTTGCATACACGGTTACCATTCAAAAGAGCTTACTTGTGTAGAATTTCATCAAAGATACAGGTAGGTGTACAGCTAGTGGATGGTGAAGGATGCGCTGATGTAAGCTATCAACATGTTGCTGGACTGAAGGAGTCAACATGAACACCATCTAACAATGACAACGCAATTTAAAAAATCATTATTATTAATTATCAAGTCAATTGGCTACAACTATAGTAGCTATTTACATCACATATACCAACAACAACAAAGTCCACATACACTTTGAACAGGAAAGTAGTTTTTTCCACAACCTACCTCAACAAGTTTGGCTGTCAAGTATGGGTTCTTAATATGGGTGGGAGTACATAAAAGAACAATGGTCATGGTGATGATTGGGTCTTCTAAGTGTTTGATGGGCACCTTGGGCATGTACCTGTTTATGAGAAACATGATTAGGAACGATTTACCTGTATTACCTTAATAAATAGGAAAAAACTTATTACTCATAGCAGCATCCCTCTTAATATACTGCCACTGGATCCACCATGGTTTTGCATTATCAATTTTTATAAATATAGGTGGTTTCACAAGTGCTCCTTCACTAAAGAGTCAATTACTAGGCCTACTTCATATTACCAGTTTATCACAATCCTTGAATTTTTGAGAAATCTCTTTATTTCTTCTACTACAATATTTTATCAAAAATGTTATTATTATTATCAGTATTATCATTATCATTATTAACAATATTATTATCATCAAAATTATTTTCATCTTATCATTATAACTATTATCAAAACTATCAAATTCATTATTATCATCATTATCATTATCATCATCATCATTAATAGTATCATTATCATTATCATTAT
>NC_091587.1:19228158-19235658 GCF_042767895.1 Penaeus vannamei | reverse complement strand
CCCATTAAATACTAATGAAAACAAAGAGATTTGATGATAACAAACCAACATTATATCCATCATCAACCATTGCTCTCCATATCTTCTGAATGTCATATTTTTGGTCCAACACAGATTTGAGAAAAACTTGTGCATCCAGGCTAATGTATATCTCACCTCCTCCTGAAAGATAATGATCTCAATAATAAGAAATATTTTTCCTGACAAGATTTTATCTGAGAAAGAAAATACTTCATTAAGCACTGTAACTCACTACAAGACAGTTATCATATCAACTGTAATCTTATAAAAAGAAGCATATCAAAATGTTGAATTTGTATTGCATTAAATGTTTAATTACAAAGGGTATACACTGTAACTCCAAGTTATTAAATATACAACTACCTTATACAAATATACCACATGCAGCCCAAGCAGCCTAATTTGTTGTGTTGTCTTTAGGCATAAATGAGATCCACTGCATTTGCAGTATTGATATTTTGTAAAGTAAGCAAATATAATGTCTGTATTGCCTGTATTGTTTGCTTCTGAACACTGTTACCAGGAGAAAACATATTACCTGAGAAAAGCTTCTTCATTGACATTTTTTGATGGTCCAGTTCCTCATAAGGTGTTTTACTCTACATAAATCTCCTTTACTGTAAAAGTTGTCTCCAAATACTAATGGGTGACATTTTATTAAATCTTTATAAAAATTAAAACAAAACAGCATAGCTGACCTCAGCTGAATACTTGATTTCTTGAACAAAGAATGACATTAAAAGCTTTTAGATATTATTTCATACCAAAATAACAAGCAGTCAGTTTATATAGAAGTAATTCACTAACCTCTGCAATGAAAACCGGTGAAGTCACAACCTGCAATAAGCTGTACAAAGACATGTCTCTCCTTGTACAAAATACGAGCTACAAGCACAAACTTGCGTTCTTCTAAATGATCATCAAAGAAGTGGATGTGGTAGAGACGGTCCACATTAGAAAGTTTTATTCTGAAGTTCTGCAATTCTTCCTGGATAGAAAAAGCACAGCTCAACTAGTGCGATCAATGCAACAATGATGAGGCATTAATGAAAATACAAATTTAACAGCCAATAAGAATCAGCTTATCTACATGTTTGTAAATTGACTATCTTAGAACCCAAGTAGTATGACAAAAGAAAAAAAAAAAAAAAATGCAGGTTAAAAAGATGAGAACTGATCTGAAAATAGAAAATATCAAATTGCTCATTTTGGTATATTCAATATCTGTTGTCGGCTCATACCAAGTACCAAGAAAACATTTATTTATTGAAAATTAGAGCAACAATAACCATGATAATAACCGACACACTTGTACATATTCCACAAGACAATATAAATGTTGAAAACCTAGTAGTATGAGCTTGCCTTACCCACCTGACTCCAGCAGTGCATTTCCCAAGGTGATGTTCTCTTATCAAGCATGTCTTGATAGGTAAGTGCTTCTCCAATTAAATCATCTATTTCCTCAGCAGAGTTGACAGTTTCTACAATGCTTTTGAAGTGAGGGTGTGTATTCATCTTCTTTTTGTTCCTCTGGAAAAAAAAAAATAGAGGAAAGACGTGAGGTGATAAAATGTAATGTGACTCAAGCAGCTGTAGGTAGGCTGGATGAAAAAAGAAATTATCATATGGAATAATGATGTGTATATTAATAAGAAAATAAGAACAAAAAATATCAAAGTCAAAGTAAAAATAAATAGTAAAAAATCATGAATCAGTTTCTTCCTTCAAAATAGAATAAAAATTTATCTGTTTGGAACATTTTTATAATATTTATTAAACATGCAATACATATGAAAAATCCTTTTTTTCTAATTATGCATTCACATTGGCTTATCAAACACATTATAAACAACTTAATTTCAATAAACAACATAATTTCAAGCAAGGGTTCAACCCAGTCCCTAAACTATGTGGTCATCTTGCCTCCTACTTCAGAGCATAATAGTCACACAAGATGCTTGGTGTGTCCAAATTGGCTTCAGACATTCATTCTCTCTCTCTCTCTCTCTCTCTCTCTCTCTCTCTCTCTCTCTCTCTCTCTCTCTCTCTTTCTCTCTCTCTCTCTCTCTCTCTCTCTCTTCTTCCCTCCCCTCCCCCTCTCTCTCCTTCCCTCCCCCCCGTTCTCTCTCTCCTCACCCCCACACTCTCTCTCCTCCCCCCTCTCTCTCCTTCCCCCCCCCCACTCTCTCTCCTTCCTCCCCCCTCTCTCTGTCTCCTTACCCCCCTCTCCCCCTCTCTCCTCCTCCCACTCCCTCTCTCTTCTTCCCTACCTCTCTCTCTCTCTCCTTCCCCCTCTTTCCCTTTCTCTCTCTCTCCTTCCCCCTCTTTCCCTTTCTCTCTCCTTCCATTCTCTTTCTCTCCTTCCCCCCCCCCTCTCCCTCTCTCCTCCTCCCACTCCCTCTCTCTTCTTCCCTACCTCTCTCTCTCTCCTTCCCCCTCTTTCCCTTTCTCTCTCTCCTTCCCTTCTCTTTCTCTCTCCTTCCCTTGGCACAGCAGTAAGGTGCTGGTTTAGCAATCTTGCAGACCTGCTTTCAATCCCACGCCCAGCCAGTGAGTGGTAACCCCGGCCATTCCTTGCACACAGGTGGAGATTTGGGCAAAATAAAACAGACAGTATGTCACAGCAAATAATATCCATAGTAACAAATGAAATTAAAACTAAATCTTTAATCTTTAAATTTTTAAAAATCTTTAAATCTCTCATTCACACCCCCCCCCTCTCTCTCTCTCTCTCCTTCCGTTTATTTCCCTCTATCTACTTTCCTTCCCTCAATCCCTCTGTCCTTCGCTCCATCTCTCTCTCCTTCCCTCCATCTCTCTCTCTTTCCCTTCATCTCCCTCTCATTCCCTCCATCTCTCTCTCCTTCCCTCTATCTCTCTCTCCTTCCTCCTCTCTCTCTCTCTCCTTCCTTCTCTCCACTCTCTCCTTCCTTCTCTCACTCACTCTCCTTCCTTCTCTCTCTCTCCTTCCCTCTATCTCTCTCCTTCCCTCTATCTCCCTCTCACTCTCTCTCTCCCTCCCCCTATCTCCCTCTCACTCTCTCTCTCCTTCCCTCTCACTCTCTCTCTCCCTCTCACTCTCTCTTTCCTTCCCTCTCACTCTCTCTTTCCTCCCCCCTTCCCCCCCCCCTCTCTCTCTCTCTCTCTCTCTCACTCTACACACACACACACACAAATGAAAGTAAAAAGAGGTAATAAAGTTGTCAAAAAATATAGTTTCCCAAACAGAACTATTGAAACATGGAACAGTCTCCTCAAACACGTAGTGTGTGCCAAAACTGTGCATCAATTTAAAAGTTATACAATTTAAATATAGCAGATGGGACCACTTGAGCTTAACTCTTCTCCCGTATTGAAACAACTAGGTAAGAACACACACACGTGTATGTGCATGTGTATATTATATGTATGTGTATGTGCATGTGTATATGTATATGTGTATGTGCATGTGTATATGTATATGTGTATGTGCATGTGTATATGTATATGTGTATGTATATGTATGTATGAATGAATGTATGTATGTACGTATGTATGCGTGCGCGTGTACAATTCCGTAATCATATTTCAGCACACTTGCTAGGTCCCACTTTCATAAAGCTGGCAACCAGTTCAATGTAAATAGAGTGTTTTTTCTGAACAAGGCGAAAACCTGGGTGTGATTTCTGGAATATAAATAACCAATAAGTGAATTCATTTCCATATTTGCATACTACATAAGCCATTAGGTCTTTCATTTTCTTCAAAAGCGATATCAAACATGCAGTGACGATAAATAGAGGAATTACCATTGTGTTCGTGTGCAGTGTCAATTCAATACTTGAAGATGAGTTACGAAACAGTAAATCGTTTCGATTATTCTGAATGCCCTTTCTCTTGACCTAGAATCTGATCATAGTTTCGCTATTAATCTTCCAAAAGGGCTTGGTGTTTCTATGAGGTGATGCATCCACATGCGAATAGCTGAGCGAGAAAAAGCATGTTTGCTTGTTTCACCCTAGGTCTATATAAGTACAGGTCTCGTCACTTCGGAGTTCTGCGCAGCTTTGGGTGATAAGGCCTATGACGTCACCTGGAAGGAGCTGAGAGCAAGGGGGGCGGGGGGAATTAGAGCATGGTAGGCAGGGACATAGATAATAGAAAATGGTAGTAAATGAGCAGATACTTGAGTAATTTCAGATGTCGGCACGTTGAACGATTTGCTTATTGGACATGTTTTGCAGGCGATGATTATCAGCGATTGTTTAGAGGCCTATATCATATATTCTACGTGAATTTAGTTTTGTAATTCATATGTTGCAGCTTAGACATGGCATAATAAGGACGTAAAATAAATAAAAAAGACATGGCATATGTAAACTCCAAATGTTTTTGATGAATTTATTATAAAACGAATCATACAACAATAATAATGATAATAATAATAATAATAATAATAATAATAATAATAATAATAATAATGGCAATACATAAATATACACATAAATGTACATATATATGCTGCAACCAACCACTGGGCATTGTGACTTTGCGCGCGCCAGTCAGTCAAGCGAGCGAAAACGGAGAGAGGGAGAGATCCTTACGGCTCTACCTCACATCAAAGAATGACCACACGATTAGCGTGGAACCCCCAGGCTCTGCTCCAGATGACGTCATGCGCGAGACGGACGAATTTGAGTCCCTTAGTGACGAGACCTGTACTTATATAGACCTTGGTTTCACCTTCGTCAACTACAAGCAGGGCGGTTCCAAGGTTTCATATCCAAATTCTAAGAGCCGACTCTAAATATATACAAATGCTATATGATATCAGATATCTTGAAAAGAAATAATTCTGGTGAAATGTGAACTCCATTTTACTATTTCCCTTATATTTGTCAGAGTACGTCTGTTTACAGTATGTGGGAAGATGTAGATGAAATTATCATACTATACTAAAATCAAAGCTTAGATACATTAACTTGATATGCTTATGATAGAAATGGCAATTTCCCTGCGTGTGAAAAGTAATCTAAACGTTTGTTTGTTCACTCGGAATTTGGATAGTTTGCAGGAGGAACTATCTTGAAAATGAAGAACATGCAACTTTTTTACGCCCATAAATATTCATAAATTCCTGAATATTCATTTCGCGGATAATCTTGGTATATGCTAAATAAGAAATAAAATGAGACAAATAGCGTAATAATTACACATGGAAAACCCGAGGTGACAATGAGGTTGCCAAACTGACATCTTTTCCAAGATAGACGAAACGCAAACTGAAATTGCAAATCGAGCCGCATCATTGGGACGAGGAAGTGATTTCTTTTCCGGTGAAATATCTAGAGAGCTGGGTCGATGGTGTACAGGTGAAAAAGGTGGGAGGAGGCACACTGAACGACCGCCCTTCGCCAATGCAGCTTAACCCTTTTAGCCCTGACGGGATCTTTAGATCCTGCCTTAATTTCGTCGCTATTGTAACACGGTTTATTGCTGTAAGCTAGAGATCGCCTGTGGGGAGTCTCAGCACCCATCGTTAATTGTGAATCATCGGTCATTTGGCACCTGCTGTGTTTATATGTCGCGAAAATGACAGATGAATGAAAACTTTTCTTGGCATTGGACCTGCAGAATTTCACCTGTCTTTTCGACCACTTCTGGATGGTTTATAGGGTGAGTATCCATTCTATATATACATAAGTTTTAGAAAAATGTATATTGTTTATTATGAAATCATACTTTTGTGATAAAACTTCATATAAACTTCATATATGGGGAAAATATTGGCGGATATGTTAGCTCCCGACAGGAAGGCGAGTGCGGAGGCGTATATTTCAAAGCTCACTTTTTACTAGTAGATAAGTGAAAGCTGCATATTTGCATGATATGCCGTGTCCTTTTGCTTCTTAGAATGAAGCCTAGTATTCTGATCGCGCATTATATTGTGATTCCCAGTAAAATGTGCATTGATTTTTTCATTGTATTTTTCAGATTCTAAATAAACCAGTAGCAGTATCATAAATCTAGTACAGGTGTCTTGACCTTGTAGATCATCAATATTCCTCGGGTAAGTTGTGAAAAATATTGTAATACTTACCGTTAAAATATAGAAAATGTATGGTCCATAGAAAGTAGATGATGGGCAACTGAACTGTTTTGCATTTTTTTTTTTTTTTTTTTTTTTTTTTTTTGTAAATACTATCCATGCTGAGACAGTGAAACCAAGTCATATATTTTTTTTACAGGTATGGCAGCACAACCGAGGCCTGGACGACGAATCAGTTTCAGTATTGCTGGAAAATCTCCCGTCGGATTATGGAGACACAGACACTGAAGATGACACAGATGATGAGGCTCCAGGTCCTAGAGACCTTATCAACAATGATCCACTGTCTCGTGCTCAAGAGGAACGCTGCACTATTATCATTGGAGGTGATGAGACGGCTCCTGATGCTGATGTAGGGAACCCTGATATGGATGGAAGGCCTTCAACATCGGAGGATGACCCAACCTCACAAGTAAATAACAAGAACAGAGAACGTCGCAGATGGAGGAAGAAATTACAATCAATGGAAGAGAGGGAGTTTCGACCAGAGCAAATTGGTGCAAACTCAGCTACAAACCCAACTGATGCCTTTTTCATATTTTTTTATGCTGAACTGGTTGACAGACTAGTATTTGAAACAAACTTGTACTGCACTCAGAAAGGAAAAGTTGGAAATATTTCGATAAATGAAATGTATGTCTTTTTTTGGAGTTAACATTATAATGGGCTACCATCGTCTACCTTCACTCCGCCATTACTGGATGAATGGAGATGATATTGGTGTCCTTGGTAACATCCATATGAATGACAATGCTAAATTAGACAGGAAAGACAAGATATATAAAGTGAGACCACTTGTTGAAACTCTGAATGAAAGATTTAGAAACAGAAGAGCACCCAATCAGCATCTTAGTGTGGATGAGTCAATGATACGTTTCAAAGGCAGAAGCTGCCTGAAATAATATAACCCAAATGAAGCCTATCAAACGGGGTTATAAACTATGGTGCCTAAGGGATAATGATGGTTATATCAGCAAGTTTGAGATTTACACAGGCAAAAAAGATGAAAAGGAAAAGCCAAACAAACAAAAACTTACCTTGGGTGAACAAATTGTTCTCACAATGACAGAACATCTCCGTGGGAAAAACCACAAAGTCTTTTTTGATAACTACTTCTCATCAGTTCCCCTAATGGAAATATTGCAAGGCCAACATATTCTGGCAGAAGAGACTTTCCTCTTCTAGCCAATGACAAATCACTAAAGAGAGGAGACTTTGACTTTAGGTCAACCCCCAGTGGAATAATAGCATACAAATGGATGGACAGCAAAGCAGTGCACTTGATTTCCAACTACCATGGAACTGAGATTAGCACAATGCAGAGGAAAGAAAAAGATGGAACGAAGGTGGTCGTTACCTGTCCACAAGTCGTGAAAGACTACAATGAC
>NC_091587.1:19194499-19205158 GCF_042767895.1 Penaeus vannamei | reverse complement strand
TATATATATATATATATATATATATATATAAAAGGGAAAAAAAAGAGAAAGAGAAAAGGGGGGTGATAGAGAGAGAGAGTCTGACTGATCAGCTGACTGTTAATGCGTTTCCCTGCTTAAATAAGAGGAAAGAAAGAGAGGATATATATATATATATATATATATATATATATATATATATATATACACACATAAACTTTCACTTACTCACACACACACATACTCAGTCAGCCAGCTAGTCAGTCAGTCAGACTCTCTCTCTTTTTCACTCTCTCTCTCTGTATATACATACTTACACAGACATACATATATGAATATATAGATACACGTATGTGTGTGTGTGTGTGTGTGTGTGTGTGTGTGTGTGTGTGTGTGTGTGTGTGTGTGTGTGTGTGTGTGTGTGTGTGACTGTGTGTATATTATATATATCCATACACACACACACACACACACACACATATATATATATATATATATATATATATATATATATATATATATATATATATATATACATGCTATATGCTTGTGTGTGTGAGTGTGTGTGTGTGTGTGTGTGTGTGTGTGTGTGTATGTGTGTGTGTGCGTGTGTGTGTGTGTGTGTGTGCAAGGGCGTATCTAGACCAATAACCTTGGAGGGTGAAAAAGGCTTCTGCAAAACTGCGTAGTGTCCTGCAGACCTCGAAGTAAGCGTTCCTCTATAGGTTGCTAGTAAAGGCTTTACCAACGTAAATTTGTCCTTTAAGGATGAATTTCTAAGTAATAAAAACAAAATTTGCAACTTAGCTGTCTTAGCAATATTTATTTATCTCTACTGAGCGTGAATTAAATGTCAGTTTTGATTGGCTTTGTAATAAAAGCTTACATCTCGCGTCATACATTTCGGCTACAAAAAGAAAAAAACTTGAATTGATTTGTCAGAATGAAACTGGTTGCCAAACAAGGAACGACCCCGTTCATGGCCAGCCGGCGCAACTTAACCTTCGACCAAGTGTTAACAATCTCTTTTAAACTTATCGCGTCTGCGAGGTCCTCTCGGCGGCAAGAACAATTAAGTCATTAAGACCGTTCTTCGCGATCTCCCGCTTGCCAACAGTTCGTTCATCCTTTGCTACTGCTGCAGGGCGGTAAGAGCTGATTCGCTCTGCACGCTGCAGGGAAGACTGCCTGGTGCTCATGTGAAAATGTGGCAGCTGCTCTGGGCGAATTTCGGCTGTTTGACCCAGGCATAGCGGCGGAAATGTCTAATTCGGCCATCAGGACTTCTTCAGTTCGATGGGAAGGAGGAAATAAATTGCAAACATCTTCAACTGTTACTTGTTACGCGGTTGTTGCGCCGCAACGAAATTCTCCTCGGCGCTTGCGAAATCCACTTGTGATTGCGGGGGTTCTGAAACCAACCCCAGAAGGCAGCCAAGGGCAACCCATGGTCGGTCGGCGCAGGGAAATTCGATGCTGAAACGGACGTTGTCGATCTCCTTGGCCACGTTGCCTACATCACAGAACCAGCAATAGGGATGAGGTGCCAGAAACCGGACTCTGTTCGTCTCTGACATCGGTAAAACATCCCGAAGGAGGAGGCTTATCACTCCCGAAGAGCTGGTTTCCACGCTTGGCCAGCTCAGGTCCCGCGACGGTAGCGGCAGAAGTTCATTCCGTCGGGCAGAGACCTCCCATGCCCGCACGTGGAGAAGCCCTTCCCAGCTGACTGCGAGGGACAGCATTTGCTGGCGTCTGACGTGAAAGTAACATGCGGTATTTATGACTTTTTTGTACTTTGTTGTGCACCTCGAGGAGGGACGCATACACATGCCTAAGAAACATAAAACACCTGCAAACACACACACACATACACGTACAAGCATAAACACAGTGATAAAAACATGCGTCAGTACGCATGCGAATAATCACACAAACAGAAAGAAATAGAGATGAAGGAAGGAAGACAGACAGAGGGAAATGTAGGTAGAAAAGGAGAGAAAAAACCCAAGTACATAGGAACATCGTCCTTTTGTTACTAATAAAACAAGTCGCAATTTGTGCATTTCCTGTTCATCTTTATTGTAATAATTGTCTTCCCTCTTACTGTTACTATTTTGTTTATTTCGTTTCTTATCTATCTCTTTTCTTAATCTTGAAAGATAAGATAAATTCATCCCCGGAGTACCCGGTAGGCATCCAGTGCACACGGCACTAAGAGAGAGAGAGAGAGAGAGAGAGAGAGAGAGAGAGAGAGAGAGAGAGAGAGAGAGAGAAAGAAAGAGAAAGAGAGAGAGAGAGAGAGAGAGAGGCAGAGAGAGATAGAGAGAAAGAGAGTGAAAGAGACAGAGAGAGAAAGAGATAGATAGATAGAGAGAGATATTGCCAGCACCTGTTTGAACAACCCGCACTAGCCTAACACGAAACCGACTCCAGCCAGTGAAACGATCGCTTCACGAGCAGAGGCCGGCCGGGTGTTTCACCTGAACGGACTATATCTATCTTTAAAGTGCACACTTAACAGATAACTCATCTAAAAGGAAAAAAAGGTTGATAATACAAAAGGACGCTAATATTTTATCATATCCTAAATTTCCAACTGATACACTCGATACACGAAGCCTGTTCGGAGGGCGCGTCGCGATCCGTGCCTCCGTCCTGAGCAATCGGCGCAAGATCGGCCAGGGATTCGGATTCAAGATGGCGCGTCTGGTGGCCGCCAAAACCCTCAAGCCGAACGACAACTTTCTGCGTCATGTTTCCTTTTTAAACGCGTTTGACATGAGCAAACTAAAATACTGAAATAAAATCTGTAATACAATCTCCGATTTCTCTTGGTTCACCTGAAATTACTACGTTTGAAAACTGTTCCTCGGAGTTTCTGCTGCTCCGATGACGGTTAGGTGTGGAAGAATCTGCTTTTCCTGCAAAGTGCTCGGTCATCCTCGGTCATACTATATATAGACCTTGTTCCTCGCCAGCGCTATTCGCCCCGTGGGAAGGAGACGCTGAGGTCCCTCGGGAGAGTGCGCAGCGGTAACTAAAGGGAATTAAAGGGAAATGTAGGTTAATGTAATTGCAACGCATATATACACGTATATTATAGTTATATATTTTTTTTCTACTGAGCTCTTGTTCTTTGGTTCATTTATTACAGCCTGAGGAAGGAGAACTGATTGTCTCTGAAACGTTGCAAATAATTACTAGTTCTCTACGGCCGCCTTAGTGTACCTCTTCGCTCTTACTATCCGACGCGACGCCTGAGTGGCAAGACACACACACACACACACGCACACACACACACACACACGCACATATATACACACACTCACACATACACACACACACACACACACACACACACACACATATATATACACACACACACACATACTCACACACGCACATATATATACACACACACACACACACACACACGCACACGCACATATATACACACACACACGCACATATATACACACACACACACGCACATATATATACACACACACGCACATATATACACACACTCACACACACACACACAGAGGGCCAGTGCTAGGAAGTTCGGGGCCCAATGAGATAACTGATGGTGGGGCCCCTTTTCTACATAGTTAAATTTAGGTATGTTTATATTTCATATAAAAAACATACAAACTAACAAAAAACAAAAACAAAAAACGAATAAACAGTAAATTCTTGGTATAATAAATTTCTGAAATGCAATATAAAAAGTTTTGTTTTACTTATGATAACAAAGGGTCCGAACCCCTGTAGGTGCGGGGCCCAACTGGATCAAATCGGTTAAATCGGCTTAAAACCGGCCCTGCACGCACACACACGCACACACTGAAACAAAAGGGTAGCCACACTTCACGCTGCATGCGGACAAGGTCTATATAAGCACTTATATATAGACATCGCAAGCGGAAACAGTGGGGATTGCAATGCGAACGGAAAGGGGTGGAGTGGGGGACGGTGGGGGGGGGGGGAGAACGGAGACACAGCGATCAAGGTCTATATAAGTAGTTATATAGACCTTGACAGCGATCTCCAGTGCAGCTGAACCAGGATGCTGAATTCGAGATCGTGCTAATGAGTGGAAGCACGTGGAATGGCGAGATATGCGACTTGGGGAGAAATAGTTGCCAGCGGTGTCAGTGTGGTGAACATGGTAAAATAGAAGTAACTGCTGCTCTTAGAAGTAACTGCTGCTCTGCTGATACGGAGACGCCACGATGTGTGGAAAAAAAATCCGCTGTGCTTTGAAGCTTAAAAAGAGAAGACGACAGGGCAACGGAAATCAGAGTGCGAAAGCGGCGCTTTGTACAAAAAAAAAAAAAAAAAAAAATACCAGCGTTGTCGAGATTTCCCTGAGGACTTGCTATACAGAGGGTTGAACAGTAATGACAGTGAAAATTTCTCTTCCTTTAGCAGACATTCACTTGTGGATGTATTGATTTGTGAAGAAAGTGTAAATAACGCGCAACTGGGTAAAATTCCTTTGATGTATATGTTGCGTACTATCAGAGAGTATTTTTTTAAACAATCAAGTGCTCAGGACTAATATTTCGTTTTTCTGATGTTCCATTTTCTATGAAACTTAGGTCTTGACAGTATGTCGATTTACATTTTCTGTTATATTTGAAGGTAGACTAAAATATTGCGCAGTTGCCGTGGTCACTATTCAATTATTGCCATTGAGATGATTTTAAGATATTATTGTGATAATTGTTACTATTGCTGTTATCATTACTAATACGGCTATTGCTATTATTGTTGTTTTTTATGATTTTTATTATCAATATGATTAAGTGCTATTTTTATTGTCATTAACATTATAATCATCATCTTTGCTGCTGCTACTATGTTTTATCATAATTGTCATCAGTATCATCCTTGTCCTTGTTATTGTTAAAGGAACATAATAGAAACTTTACAATAAAACCCATAACTGAACACGTCACAAGTTTGAGGCTTCTCGTTTGTATGAGTTTTGAAGTCACTGTATGCTTTGGGGCAAATCAGATATGTGGTTTTCCCTCTGTATGTACTTCCAAGTGCTTAGCTACATTACTCAGTGGAGAATGCCCACACGCAAATGTCAGTTTTAACTTTTTCCTTTTGTTTGAACTTTCAGTATGTCACAGCAAAGAATATCCATTGTAACAAATGGAATTAAAACTAAATCTTAAAAAAAAATCCTAAAATCTTCAAGGAAGTTACTAAATAGTGTCTTCAAGAAGCAAATGGTGAGTCTCATAAATGTTGGATTTTCGTCAGTATGAACTTTCATGAGCCTTACTAAAGAACTTTTTGTGAGAATTAGCTAATTCATGCATAACTATGCCCTTTTTATGTGTATTACTATGTGACCTTTGGTTGAGAGTCTTGGAACAAATCTCTTAATTATGAGGCTCCTCTTTTGTATGCATTAAAATGTGCTTCATTAAAGGAGCTTTCTGTGAGACAGAACTACTACATACATCGCAGGTAAAAAGCTTCTCTTTTGTATTTACTCCTATGTCCATCGCGAGATTTCTCACAAAAGGTTTTGCGCACAAGTCCCAAGAATAAGGTTTCTCCATTGTATGTTTTTTGTGGCCAATTAGATGACGTCTATTATCGAACACTTGTACAAATCGCCATATATATGCGGTGTCCATTCATGTCAATGAAAACATAGTAGGACAGGAAATTCCTCGCTACATATTTCAAACATGAGGCTACTCATTTTCATTAACTTTTTCTGTGCTATTACTATATGAACCAAGATAAAGAATAATGGATTTCCTTGGAATAAGGTGAAGAGAAACTCTACTGCTCAGCAGGCTAAGGTGCACAAAGAACTTATTCCAATGCCGCGAGTGATTAGCGCCTATTTGTAGCGCACACAAGGAGGTGGCAACCTATTGAACCTGTAACTTGAGCCTCTCCATCATCAGACATCTGCCCAACTTGACATAATTATTTATTGCTGTGTATTTTCATTTTCTCAAGAGTCGAGTAATGTGAGGCCTGCAATGTGTGTGAAGATTCTACATGGGAATTACAGCTATAATGCTAGGAAGCGAAGTTGTGAAGACTAAAGTCCAAACAAAGTATCTTGTCTCTGAGTCCACGCAATAAGGCCGTACCTCTAGAGGTTCCAGTGTAGGTGTGTGTGGTAAAGCCCATGACATCACATGGTATCTGGGCAGAGTGTGGGGCTGAGGAGACGAGAGAAAACGGTAGATGACTGAGTAAAAACTTTTTAGAGGCTGGCTCATGCTGGTCATTTGTAAATTGACCTGGCTTTACAGGCAATAGTTAACTGCGACTATCTGTTTGCAAGTATCATATATTTTACTTGGCTTGGATATTATATTTCCTCATGTAACAGCCTACGTATGGTACAATAAAGATTTAAAAAGAACAAATGCTTTCAACGATTTCTTATAAATCCATATCATTTCTTATCAATCCATATCCAAAGCATCACAGCACACATGAACATAAACATCAAAGAGAATCTGCTGCCTTTTGTGACACCCCTAAGCAACACCCACACTTCCCAATTCAGACAGGGATATTCTTCGAGGTGCCTGAGGTCAATAGGCATCCACTGCATCAGGTGCTCTTGATATAAGGCATAATCATAACAGGCAAAACCGATGAGTCTGTCAAATCCATGGCAAAGATTTCCTCTGGAGTAACTTGTTAGTTTTCCACACCTCCGGCAGGATGAGCTTAACTCCCTGCGTAATCCTTCCAAAGGGGGTTCGAAGCCACTTACATACAGGGAAGTGGATTCTGCCTCGCAGCTCGGCTCTTAAACTGCTCTAGGAAGTTATGATATTTTATATCAAACTTTTTCCTTACCAGAGAACTCTCACAAGCTTCTGTTCGTACTTTTTAATAGGGCCAGATTAAACCACCCTGCAAACAAGGAAAGAAACTAAAATCAATACCATTCTAAAATCTGGGAAGAATGTTGGCATACGTAGTCTACAGACCTATTTCTATCACCCGCTGCATCTGCAACATGGCTTTTGGAAAAAGAAAAGATGCTGATTCCCTATCGCCATGAATTTGGGAAATTGAGATTGACCTTGCAGGATGGACATTACTATTTCACAGTGACACCTCTTGTTAGCCGTGTTCTTTAGCTATGAGAATACTTCTAATACTATTTGGCAGCAGAGTATACTTTTTAAGCTGTAGGACATTAGTTTGAGAAGCATGTTACCCACCTTCACACGGAACTTTCTTTCTGATGGGAAGTTCAGAGTGTAGGTTGGGAACAGCTTTCCTAACCTGGAATATTTCCAGAGTGGTCGTAGAGGGAAGTGGCCTAATTCTGACCACGTTTGCAAAAACTAACATTTCCAAGGACTGTTTTGTGTAATTTGTAAATGGACTGCTTCACACTGTGGCAAGCGATGGAAGCTTAAAGTATGTGCAAGAACACACACACTCTGAAGTAATTTATGCGGTAACTTGCACCTAACAAGACTGTGGCTATCCATTTTCACAGAGGACATTTCCCCATACCCTTCCCCATCTTCGGGAGCACACACTATATTAAAAAAAAAAAAAAATGGGAAGAGTGGAAGAATTGAAGCAACCTGGTCCTCGCTCGTACAGAGCAAGGACCAGGTTGACTACTTGGAACTTTATGGACTGCTTGCATCACCATGTCGGGGCTGGCGAGGAAGGCCACAGCCATGGCATCAGGAGCCGGAAATTTTTCTCCTTAAGGGTTTCATAAAATCCAAGAGATGGAGGCTGTTCTCACAGCTAGAATCATCACCTGAGGATTGGGGAAAATCAAACATTCCAGAAACAGCTCCTTTGTGGCCAGATTCCATGCCAAAAGAGTGGATATTGGCGCTGAGACGAGTGAGAACGTACTCAACAATAAGAACTTAAAAAATAGTATTAATAATAGTAATGATAATAATAATAAAAACAATAATAATAATAACGATAATATTAATAACAATAATAATAATGATGAGCACAAAAATGATGACGATGATGATTGTACTAAAAATAATAACAACAGCAGTAACGTAAACAGCAACAACAACAATAATAATAATAGTAATGATAACAATAATGAAAGTAATTAATCATTACCATCATACTACTACTACTATTCTACCACCACTAATAATAATAATGATAATCATGATATTAATGACAATATCAATAATAATAATATCACTACTATTACTACTAATTATACTGTACTACTACTACCTCTAATAATAATAAATAATAATATTACTACTAATAGTAATAACAATAACTACGGCGATAATGATATCATTATCAATAGAAATATTAATGTAATGATATTAATCACATCAATAATAATAATAATACTTATTATAATAACAATAGCAACAACAATAACAATAATCATAATAGTACTGATAATAATAGTAATAATAATAATAATTATAAAAGACAATGAATGATAATAGTGACAAAAATAAGGACAAAAAGAATAATATTAATAATGATAATAACAATAACAGTAATAATAACAGTGGTAATAATAATGTTAACAGTGATGGTAATAACGATGATAATAATGACGATCATCATGATCATTATTATTATTATTATCACTGTTATTATTTTGATATTATTATAATGATAATATTAATAATAATAATATCGATAATGATATTAATAATGATAATATTGACAATTATACTATTGATAATGATACTATTAATAGTAATATTACTATCATCATCATTATTATTGTTATTATTATTATTAATTCATTATTATTCAACTGATGCTCTGGTATTTTGTTGCTCCACATTCTCAGTGACAAAATTCCAAAATTGTGATGTAAATATCAGTTTTCGAACCACAAGGACTGATTAATGACATACAAGCACACATACTTATAAATCTAAATACAATTTATACTAATACAGCTGTCCTGTGTTAACAGAAATAGAGGGAAAGAGATGAAATCAGTTCATGGAAATGACGAACAACTTCTGCTAAAAAACGAAAACTAATACTGAAGTAAATGGAAAAATAGTTTAGTCTAATAGTGACGCTCTGGAGATTAAAAAGCACGAGAATTCTATTACTTGTGATCAAACAAAAAAATGAACTGCACTGGATTTCTGAAGAGATTTTGTGTATGTGTCTTTTTAAAGCAAGAGCAAGAATATTTTAAAATATCATTATAGATAAAAATAAATGATTATAGATAAAAATAAATAAAAGTGTAATGGATATAACACAACATTAATGATAATGATAATTAATATCAATAATAATGATAACAATGATAACAGCCATGACAAATGGTGATGATGATGATAATTATTATTATTATTTTTTGTAATTATTTGTTCATTTTGTATCATTTAATTTTTTGCAAAGTCAAATATCAATTGCTGAATTGTAAAGACTTCTATTCTATTATCGTGGTTTGTTGTATGACAACTAGTTTGCATGTTGTCTCATTTTGTATTTTGTAGTTTCATTCGAGGGGGAAAGGTGAATGAAATACAGAGCTCTGCTGAGCGACACAGACTCATTCTGGAGGAGTGTACAACACTAATGTTTACATAGGGGTTACGTACGCATGCAAACTATAAGGAATACGTGCCTTGTTCATAACAAAGTAAATGAAACATATTTTTAAGGGAAATAATTATGAGTGATCATATGATATCCCTCTTTTTAAGTCAAATGAGTATATGGGGTTATATTTTTGTCAATGATATATAGTAGTTAGTTATAAAAATATGTGAGAATTTGTATTGTAGCTAAATTATGATTTGACATTCATTGAGCTTTTAAACTTAAGTAACGGAGAATGCTTGGTAATTCACTGCTATGTAAAAAGTATAAAAAAAATCAATAATTTTCAGAGAATCTGGTAGGAACATAGCACCTTCTTGGTTTAAGAATCATAGTAATTTGGCCATTATATTAGCACTTTCCTTAACACTATTAAACACTACACATAAAACCTGTAACTTGAGCCTCTCCATCATCAGACATCTGCCCAACTTTACAATTATTTATTACTGTGTATTCTCATTTTCTTAAGAGTCGAGTAATGTGAGGCCTGTACGAATGAACGGGTTATAGGTTGCATATCAGGTTTTCTGACTGCGACCAAATCCTGCTTTTTCTTCTTCCTGAGGAGCCTCGTCCACACGACCTTCGCGTGATCCATGTCCGCTTCTCTCTCATCACTCTCTTCGGCTGGGTTTTCCGTGTGGAAATAGACGTTCTGGGGCATCTGCCTGATGGTTCGTCTATTTCTTCTCGATATACTTCCAGTTTGTGTTTCCAATATATAGCGAGGTTCTTGTGACTTCTCAACGACTGAAGCGGGTGTCCACCTTCAAGTGATGTGGTCTTGGACTCGGACAGCTTGACCTGGCAGAAGTGCTTGTTGGTCTCCTGCGCCTCTGTCGTAGTTCTGCTTCTGTGTACCATGTTTCAGTTGGAAGTTTTCGTAGCCTTCTTGCTTCTGACTTCCCTTTGTAGGCTGGTGAAGGGGAACGTTGCTCCCCACCTCCCTCCCGTCCAGCTCCTCTGGGCTCGGCAACTTGCTATCCAGTGGTGTGGTACGGAGAGTTATCAATGCCATTTCTGGACCTTTGTTGCTTCTTTTTGCCTTGTCGATAGTGTTCTTGACGCTCTCTC
>NC_091587.1:19161376-19173876 GCF_042767895.1 Penaeus vannamei | reverse complement strand
CACAGTAAACTGCTGTGATAAATGATGTTTTATAGCCACCGTTTGAGCTCCTAAACGTTTAACCTCAGCCCCACTACGGTCATCTAAGAGTCCAAACATCGAATGAAGAAGTCTTCCAACCCCGTCAAATAGGCTTCTTTTCACCCGACTTTTACAATGTTGGCTCTCTTTAACACCTGTTAAAACCTCTCTGAAACCTTTGGTCATAAACGCCAGTCTATGCCCGACTAAACGCATTCTAGCTTCTCCATGAGCTGAAGAGTTTTCTCTCTTGACGACGGTAGATATTACTTCTAGTGACGTCTTGAGCCGTTCCAGAGTCTCGGAAATGGGTCCTAGGTCTTGATATTGCACAACCTTCCAGTGGATATTCTCGGTGAGAACCTTCTCCTCTCTTCTAATAAGGGCTACCCCCGGCCGAAGAAGAGGTGGATTGCTCTCCGCCTGACAAACCATCCACAGGCAGGCTCCCAGGATCAGCATGCAGATCCCTCCCAACATGGTGCAATATCTGCAAGAAGCATAACATTTTAATTCCATGTTGGTAACCACCACGTCCTTTCCAACAAAATGTTTATGTAAAATACGTGTTGGTGTGTCATGTGGTCATATGTGATCATGTCTAGTTATGGTTAGTTCTACTATGGTCCCTCGTGCAACCGTGCATAATATCCGGGTCCATACTTTGTACGTCCGCTAGTACGTCTCCCATGCATAGGTACCCTACCCGCATGCTCAAAACTAACATTCCTCCCATGAGTTTCATTCATTCCATCATTCATTCTGCTTTCGACCTCAGCGTTATTTGCAGAAGCATTGTTGGAATCTGTATTGTTTGTGATATCCATTCTCATCTTACAACAATTATTGGCTGTTCCTGGAATAGACTCTTTATTGAATTCATCCTCCACAATTACATCCGGTCCCTCATCCTCTTCCCATGAAGGTTGAGCTTCCGTCCTTTGCACCGTTTCGGCTCCATCGCCAACTGGTCTAGGATAATTCATAAGGTACTCCATTTCCCTTTCGTCTTCTTCCTCCGGACTGCCTTCAGGGATGATAGACTCCTCGTCTGGTCTCATCTCCGGATATGGTCTCCTAGCTCTTGGAGCTAGTGCTCTTGGTATGGTTGCTTCCAAAGCCACCTTCATATTTTCCAAATGGACTTCTCTAAACTCCCTAGTTTGCAAGTCTCTTAACTGATAGACATAGGGTTTTACCTCCTTGGTAACCCGGTATGGTCCTTCCCATTTGGGTGATAATTTTGTATCCCCTTTCTTTCTAATGGCTTTCACAAAAACTCTTGTGCCTTCCCGTAGTGAAGTGTCCTTTGATTTCTTCAATCGAGTTCGACACTGTCTATCTGCTGCCCTTAGCAGATTGTCTCTCACATATTCATAGACTTCTTGAGATCTTCGGGTTCGTGTTGCCACGAAGTCCTCACTGGGTAGTCTATAACTTGTGATGGGTCTTGTCCACCATTCCCCTGGTGTTTTGGCATCCCTACCAAACATCACATAGTATGGCGTATCTCCAATAGCACTATGATAGGCTGAATTCAAGGCTAACTGTGCCTCTGCTAAATACTGGTCCCAGTAGTGTTCTTTACCTTCCACTAGACCACGTAAGATGCTTAATACCTGCTGATTTGTCCTCTCACAGAGTCCATTTGATGCAGGGTGATATGCCACAATCTGACGATGATCATACCCTAAGGTCTTCGCCATGCATCTTAGAAGTTTATTCCTGAATTCCCTTCCTTGGTCAGTTAAGACTGTCTTTGGGACTCCATATTGCAGGAATATTGGATAAATACTCTTAGCTACTGCCTCTGCGGTTTTATCAGGGAGTGCTTCCACTACCGCAAATCTAGTGAGGAAATCCGTAACCACCAGTATGTACTTGTTTCCCCCTTCCGTAAGGGGAAATGGTCCCATCAGGTCCATAGCTAGAGTCTGAAAAGGTTCCTCTGGTACTGGATACCTTCTTAAAGGAGTTAAGGGATGGCCTCTACCCTTAAACCTTTGACATGTAAGACATTGTTGACAATACCTACTAATGTCTTTGTCCATTCCACGCCAAGTGAATAGTCTTTTAGCACGAAACTTGGTCCTTTCTTCTGCCCCATGGCCTCCCAGTGGTGCTAAGTGGACTAGTGCTAGGGCTTTAGGAACTAAGCTCCTAGGCACACAAAGTACTTCTTCGACTTCCCTCATCGAATTCCGGTGTTGAATCTGTTTGTAAAGTAACTCTTGGTCCATAAAGAAGTCCTTCACCTCCAAATTCGGGTCCACCTTCTTTCGATTGATTTCAGTCTTGTCCAGGAGATATCGGATTACAGGCCCATATAGAGGATCTTGTCTTTGCTCTCTGATCATTTCCTCTAATGACCACGGCGGTCCATCTTCCTCCTCGTCCTGTTCTTCCTCAATCTTCTCCCCTGATGATTCGACTGCCAGAATACAAACAATTTGACAATTCTCGGCTTCGTCGATAATCATTTGTGAGGTACGTTCCACTTCCTCGGCGTTGATTCCCTCAGGAACTTCAATCCGGGACAGAGCATCTGCCGCTGCATTAAGCTTCCCTGGATGGTACATAATTTTTGCCCCAAAGGATTGCGCAGTTAGAGCCCATCTCGTAACTCTCGCATTACCATCCTTTGCTTTGTGGAATAACCAATGAAGTGATCTGTTGTCTGACAGAACTACTACTTCTAATCCCCACACCAAGGGCTTAAACTTTTTTAAGTCGGTATACCATGGTGGTATACCGACTTTCAGCTGCCTTCAGCTGTCGGCTGTAGTATGCAACTGGGCAAAAATGGCCCTCATACCTTTGAGCAAGTACTGCACCAATAGCTCCTTGACTGGCGTCAGTGCTAAGATACCATGTTTTCCTGAAATCAGGTGCTTTGAGTACTGGTTCCGTAACCAAGTTCTCTCTAAGAATAGTAAAGGCTTTTTCCTGTTCATCACCCCAGATGAAAGGATTCTTCTCTGAAGTTAACTTTGTTAGAGCGTTGGCTTTCTTGGCATATCCATCGACAAACCTTCGATAATAGCCACTTAACCCTAAGAATCTCCGTACCTCTTTACGGTTCTTGGGTCTTGGGAAATTGCGTACTGCCGCTAACTTGTCTAGTGCAGGCTTCACATTCCCATGTCCCACTCTATGTCCAAGAAGATTAACTTCCTTCTGGAATAGGTGTGATTTCTCAGGACTAGCCTTTAGTCCAGCTTGTATCAGTCTCTGCAAAGCCTCTGCCAATATGGGTAAATGAGTTTTGATATCCTCACTATATATTGCAATATCATCCAAAAATAATTGCAATCCCTTTCCAATTTGACCACTGAACACTCTGTTCATAAGTCTTTGAAACGTCCTTGGGGCGTTGGACAATCCAAAAGGCATTACATTATATTCATAATGTCCCAAGTGAGTAGAGAATGCCGATCTCTCCTTAGATTCCTCGTCTAGTGGCACCTGGTGATATCCACTTCTCAAATCCAGTGTGGAAAACCATTTACTTTGACTGACTTGATACAAGATGTCTTCAATTAGAGGTAAGGGATAAAATTCGGGTCTCGTTTTACCATTAAGAGCCCTGTAATCCACACACAACCTTGGATGTGAATTATCCTTCCTCTTTACTAGGACAATTGGAGCATTCCATTCGGATGAACTGACCCTTATATGACCTTGATCCATTAAGGCTTGGACCTCTGCCTCCACAGCTGGTCGTACTGCATAAGGAATAAACCTGGGTGGTATATAAACCCTTTGTTCATCGACTGTGTCTATCCGATGACTAACCAAGTTTGTTTTCCCCAGTGGCTCCTCCTTCAAGTTAAAGGCTACCTGAAAGTCCCGCAAAACCCTTTCTGCGTCTTTCCTCTGGCTTGGAGATAATACCCACTCATCTGCCTTTAACTCTTTCAGTAATCTCTGAAAGCGATCCTCATCTAAAGTTGGGTCCTGACCTTTCACTTGTTGAGGGTCGATTTGAAGTGCCTGTTCCAATGGGTCATCCTCATCTTCATTGTCTGGTATTTCAGTTATTACAGCATTTACTGTTAATTTAGCCAATGATTTTTGTCTTTCCTTATGGCCCTTGTCCAAATTCCCACACTGTTTCACATCCGTATCTTCTATAGGAAATGCCTGAGCTATCCTCCGTTTTTGGTGGATTAGTACTGGTACCCTTCCCCAGTTACAAGCTAAGACCTTCACCTGATCCTCTGCTGTGCATATAACAGGAATGATAACACAATCTTCCTGTAATGGATTTGCTTTTATCATTATTGGAGTTCCATCCTCCAATTTTCCACCTTTTCTTTTAAGACATCCAAGTAACACAGCTGCCTTACCTGGAGGTACAGTAATAGTTTCCAATGAAACCACTGTATATTCATGAGAGTTAATTTGATCCTCTGCCAAATCTTCCTTAGATTTCTTGCTCTGGTCCTCCAGACTCTCATTCACCTGGTGACTCCCTACCACTTTAGGTGATTGAACCGGTTTATGTCCCTCGTGGTTTACCATACCTCTCTGCAGGACTTTAGATCCTTGACAAATTCTCCATTTATCAAAATCTAGTATTAATTTATGCTCGTGCATTAAGGACGATCCAACAAGAACATCACAATCCCCAGGAAAGTTAATGATCTCGTCCTGAAACACATAGCACCTATGAGAGATTGTTTTTCCTCCCATTTCGAAGGTCATTTGGGTCTCCCCTAGTGCCTTCACCGGTTCTCCTTCCAGTATTCCACTTACGAGCAGTTCACGTGGTACAAGCGGAGAAGGAAGGTTCCTTGGATCCTTGTGGTCCTTCTCTTTCACCTCCTCCTGCTCCCTGTACATGGAATACTTAACCAATGTTGGGCTCGCCCCTGAGTCCCAAACTGCAGTAAAAGACTTTTGACTATTAGGTATCTTAACCTCAGTCATCATGTATCTTGGAAGAGACGATGCTAAGATAGGAATTATCAAGCGTCCTACTCCTTCCTGTACATCTTTGTCTTCTACATTCCTTCCGTTTAGTTGCCGCCCTCTTGGGACGGTGCTGAAGAGTTTTTTGACTCTTTATCCGCTCCATAGTTTTTCTTTTGTGGACAATCTTTGACTATATGTCCACTTTCCTCACAGAAGAAACACTTAACTTTTGCCGGATTCTTAGGTTTTGTTCCGGTCGTTGGAAACTTCTGTTTAGGTTGAGCGCCTTGACCAACCTTAGATCTTCCCCTTGCTGGTAGATCCCGCTTGGAGCTCCAGCATCGATCCTTAGGATGTGAGTTGTTCCACCCATGAACATTACAGAAATATCTACTTGATTTCTGCCAAAAGATCTTCTTTGGAGGTTCCCTTGGTCTCTCCTCTCTTACCACTGCTACCTGAGCCTTCCCGGTTGCAGCGGTTTTATACCTGGGGCGTAGGGTGGACTGGAAGTGTTTGTCTTTCTCCCCATTTCTTTCCACCCACCTCGTGTAATCTTTTATGATTTGCGAGTATGGTATGGTTTTCAATTTGGCTATGTCCCATTCATCTCCAATTCGGTATTTGTCTAAAGCACCACCAACCATGGTTGTTGCAAGGAATCTCATAGTTACGGCGAGTAATGGGTCTGCCTTAAATGGCCAATCGTGTAGAAGAGTAAAATTCATGTGGAGAGCCTTTTTACTGTGAATCCATTCTTCAAAGGATTCATCCTGGTACCGTTCTGCCTCTCTTAAAGACTCGTCCCAGTTCTTCCTCTTTTGAGAGAATATTGCCAAAATACCCTCTTTAAACTCCTCCCAAGAGATGTCCCTGGAGGTTATCATTTGTGCTATCTCCTTAGCATTTCCCTTATCAGGGTGGATGTAACTTGCGGCGAAGTTCACCCTCTCGGCATCTCCCCTGACACCGTTCCGTCCCATCTCTATTTCCACCCGGGCGATCCATTCGCCTCCGGTCAGATCATCCTCATTCCCTTTAAACAGGGGGACACATCGACCTCTTTGCACCATTTCCACTGGTGTAGGCTTTACCACGGCCCCGGCGGAATCTGGTGCTAGTGGTTGGGTTGTTGTAGGCGGTTGTTTAGTCCTTTCTAGTTTTTCCTCCAAGTCTGCAACCTTCTTCAGCAGATCTTCTACCACCTGTTCCATGTCTCCGGTCTCCTCAGCCCACGTACGAGATTCTTGAAGAGCACTGTTCTCCGCTTGAGAACTAGAAATATCTGTCAATTCCCCGCGAATGTCAGAATTTCCTGACTCGGGATCCACGCTTGACGATAGTACCTCGTCACTTAAGTCGGCTACCGCGCCAACTCCGGTGTACACAGAGCCTAATAGGTCTCGTAGACCTGGCTCCCCCGCTATGACAAACGGATCTTCGTCGTCACTACTGTCCGTAGTAGCCGTGTCCCGTCTGTTGCTGTCTTCCCCGGACATGCACAATTACGTTAACTGGTAGCACTGTGTTTTTATTTCCAATGTTCGAGGAATACTTTCCCTTTTTAGTTTTATAGTTTCTTTTCACTTGGAATTACAAGTCTCAGCCAGGCACACGGCCCTCGAAGCCTAACTCGCTAATTCCCACTTAAAAACAACAAGTAGAGTCAGGCACACGGCCCTCGCAACTCTCTTGCGGTTTATTGTCTTTGTGGTTCTTTCACAGTGTCACTAAACACCAGTACTACACAGTTGTTCACTTATCGGTAATGTATAACCCTTGTTATTCACACGTAAGTTAAAATCTATCACTGCCCAGCGAAAAGATATTAAGGAAACCAATATCGATGTAATATGAGATGTATGTACACTGTAATGGTCGGAAAGTTTTGTTGTGTTGTTAGTAAAATAATTTCACTCATAAAACACTTTAACCCTGCAAGAAAACTTTATTGACCAAGTATTTAATATTCTAAGAAACTTGTTTATTAACATGCATTAATTATATATATCCCATCATTAAATACTAAAGGGTAAATTATTAAAAATAATACTTTATTAGGAGTTCATTCATTCATGCGCCCAAGCAGCATAGAATCACCAAGATTCGCTATAGCGGAGGCTCAACCCGCGCTGATCCTCTCTCTACAGTCACCACTTTCAGACTGATAAACTCCTCCCCTTTTTGTGACGTCACGTTTTCCTCACGCGTTCTCGCCACTCACACTGCGTTTTCTTTTCTCTCTCTCACTTGAGCCAATGAGCTACACTTGCTCCCTCTCGTGCACTCATACTATGCTCTAGCGACCAATCACGTTCTCGCTCGCTCTTGTGACGTCACGTACTCACGCACATACGAACACAATTTCCACTTGGTGCTCGCCGTCTACAGAGCTGCTTCTCTGAGAAAGATTTCTTTAAAACTTTGTATTATATCGTTAACACTATTAATCCCTTACGCTGCCACCAACTATTACCTAGCCCCTATTTAGGGGTTGTTATACTACTTTTTGTATAAGTCACTGGATAATAGATTTATATTCCACTCTCTCAGGAGCGGGCTCAGTGTTATGGATATAATACTTCCTAGTTCTGCATATGACAATTATATCTCAATATAATTTCAATTGGTTACAATAAACACAACGTAAATTTACACTTTTAATGTAATTACTTACGTATACAGTGTTGGTTATGCTCGTCTCCTGACAAGCTGATAATTCCCCTTGGAATTGTTTATACTCGTCTAAAGGCGAGCTGATGATTCCCCTTGGAATCCGGAATTCAGTAATTATAACCAAAAAGCTAAATTCGCTTTGGATTAACCGTCACGGCGTCCACGCACGATTAAGGTTGAAACTGAACTGGGGCACGAATGCCACACAGGCGCCCTGGCCTCTCCTGACCCTGCTGACCCAGCGCTGAGCATAGTGGTGCCGTTGTTTACAAGACCTGTAGATTATCACCTCTATGTTCCCGAGACACAGTGTCTATAGTGCCTTGTAAAACATTAAAGGCCTATCCCCTCCATGGGATCAACACCACACTCTGTAGCTTCAATGGAATGTGGAGCTCCCTTGAACTACCATTCCATCTACCATACAACCAGTGGAAAACCATTTCCATGGTGTATAATGGTCTCTTTGGGTCAGGATTACCTTTAAAATAATACTACTATAAGTCTGGCCGTTGACATATATATATATATATATATATATATATATATATATATATATATATATATATATATATATATATGTATGTATATATGTATATATATGTATATATATGTATATATATATATATATATATATATATATATGTATATATATGTATATATATTTATATATATATATATATATATATATGTATATATATATATATATATGTATATATATACATATGTATGTATATATATATGTATGTATATATATATATATATGTATATATATGTATATATATATATATTTATATATATATATATATATATATATATTTATATATATATATTTATATATATATATTTTTATATATATATACATATATATATATATATATATATATATATATATATATATATATATATGTATATAACATCATCATCATCAAGGGGGCTGACGCCGACGGGGGCTCATAGCCGCATCCACCCTTCGCTTCCACCTACATGGATCCCTCATGGCTAGGCGCCAGGCAGGGACTCGGCCCATCTCTATTTCTTCACGGCAGGTTTGGTCGATCTGCCTAAGCCACGACTTCCTCGGTCGTCCCACAGGCCTCCTCCACTCAGGGTTGTTTCGAACAGAGACGACCTGATGGGCATGATCATCCTGAGGAAAGCGAGCCAGGTGGCCGTATAGCCTGAGTTGGCGATCACGGATTGTGCAAATAACAGGTCCTGTGCCAGTCTCACGGTGCAACCGTTGGTTGGACACATGGTCCCGCCAACAGTACCCCATGATCTGGCGCAAGGACCTATTACAAAAGGCTTCAAGACGAGCCTCCAAGGCACAGGACAATGTCCAGGTTTCGCTACCGTATAGCAAAACTGGTATTATCAGGGCCTTGAAAACCCGTAGCTTGGTCCTTCTGCACAGGTACCGACATCTCCAAATACTCTTGTTGAGAGAGTTCATGACCCCTGCTGCCAGGCCAATCCGTCTGCAGACTTCATGGTCTGACAGCCCAGAGTTATGAACTACACTACCAAGGTATGTAAAGCTCTCTGTGACTTCAATGTCCTCGCCGCAAGCACGCACCGACTGAACAGGTTCTCTTAACAAGTTCCCAAATTCCTGGACCTTGGTCTTGGTCCAGGAGACCTCTAGACCCAAGGGCTTCGCTTCATTGCTAAATGCATCCAGAGCCGCCACTAGGCTTTCCAAAGACTCAGATAGAATGGCAACGTCATCAGCAAAGTCAAGGTCTGTAACCTTGATATTGCCCAGTGTTGCTCCACAATGACTTTGAACAGTAGCTCTGCCCAGTATCCAGTCCATGCAAGTGTTGAAAAGAGTTGGTTCAAAGACACAGCCTTACCTCACTCCTGAACTAACAGGAAAAAAGCTCGACAGGCCCCCACCACACTTTACAGCACTTTCAGTACCAGTATACAGGCTTGCTATTAGTCCAATAATCCTTGTTAGAATTCCTCTCAGCCTCAGGATCTCCCAAAGTGACTCCCGATGCACCGTATCGAACGCCTTCTTGAGGTCGATGTAGGCTGTAAGCAGCCCACGCCCGAACTCACGGCGGCGCTCTACAATGACTCGAAGCACGAGGATACGGTCTTTTGTGGACTTACCAGGAGTGAATTCAGATTGCTTCAGTCTCTGGTGCCTCAGTAGATGGTCTCTGATATGTCTCAGAAGGATGTGGGCGAGAACCTTGCCTGGTATACTGAGCGGTGTGATGCCTCGGTGATTGCTGCAGTCCCAACGGTCCCCCTTCCCCTTCCAGAGAGGGATGACCACACCCCTCAACAGGTCAGGAGGAACGGAACCGGACCACTAGATGGCAGCCAGGACAGCATGTAACCCCCCTGCCATAGGTTCACCACCAGCCTTTAACAGTTCAGCTGGCATGCCGCAGATAATCGCTGCTTTACCACTCTTCAGCTTGGAAATTGCCCTCCTAACTTCAGTTAGGGAGGGAGGGTCCTCACTGATGGGTTGATCCGGCAGCGGGATCTCGACACTACCCGCATCCAAGTTAACTGTTGATGGGTCAACCTGGTACAGCTGCTCAAAATACTCAGCCCAGCGTTCCCGCACCGCAACAGGATCTGAAATGATCTGACCACTTACTGAGCGAATTACTGTCACCTACAAAGAGGGCTTGGAGTTCAGCTTTCTCAGGGCTTGGTATGCAGGACGAAAGTCATTTACTAAGAAATGGCCTTCTACCTCCTCTGCAAGACTCCTAATAAACTGTTCCTTGTCCCTTCTGAACAGGGACCGAGTTCTGCGCACATGAGAACGGTGCAATTCCCGATCCCCTGTCAGACGAGCCGCACGACATGCATCTGTAGCTTCCAGTGTCTCCTGCGAGATGGAATTCTGTACTGCTCTCGGGCGTACACCAATCGTATCTTGAGCTGCATCAAGTGTTTCACACTTAAAGGTATCCCACAGAAGAACAGGGTCTGTCAGACTGTCAAGCATTGCGAAACGATCAGAGATTGCCTCAGCAAACCCGCGGGCACACTCCCCCTCCCTCAGCCTATCCAAATGAAGCACCCTAGGGTGATCATTTGACCGCTGAGAGTTTTGAAGTGGACCCTGAGGGTAGCCACAACCAATCTATGGTCAGTACCACAGAACTCCTGTACACCCTGCAATTCTGAAGGATCCTCCAATGAGTGTTAACGAGTATGTGGTCGATCTCCTTGGCTGCATTAACCGCATCACTGTACCATGTCCAGCAATGTGGGTCTGGGCGCTGGTACCAGGAACCAGAAATCCTCAGTTTCTGGGACCTAGCAGAGTCCTGGAAAATGAGGCTATTCTCACTACCGGCATCAGCTCCTGAACCATGGGGACCGACAGACATCTCATAGCCAGCTCGATCACAGCCAGATACCGCATTGAAGTCACCCAGAACAATGCGAATATCTCGCCGGGGACATCTGTCTACCACAGATGTAAGTTTGGCGTAGAACATTTCTTTCATGTCAAGTTTACAAACATCGGTAGGAGCATACACAGCAATAAGAGACATGAAGCCAAAAGATAGCTTCAATCTCAATACCATTATACGCTTATCAACAGGAGTAACCTCTACTACTGAGGGCTGGAGTCTGCTGGAGATGGCAATGGCTACTCCCTGGAGATGGTGGCTGTCGCTGCGGCCCGACCAATAATGGGTGTAGCCACCTACACAGGTCATTCCGCTGCCAGGCCTCCTCACGTCCGAGAGAACAGCCACCTCAACTCTCAGCCTCACCAGTTCTCTCGACAGTAGAGGCAACCAATCATCCTGACGCAAAGAACGGACATTCCAAGCCCCCACCCTGACTTCCCGCCTTAGGTTCAGCCTCTGGCAGTCGCTCCGGGTGGATGCCACCTCTGCCACCCCCACCGACGCTGCCCCATATAAAAGGGGGTGGCGGGCTGTGTGCCCCATCATCCACCTGTGGGGTTCCCGAGGGCTTTCCCCCACAAGCTTCACTCTGGGCTGGCGGCCACCAGAGCGCAGGCGAGACGTGTAGTTCCCATTCCCAGCCTGCACTCCAGCAGTCGCCCTCCCAGCAGGGCCCACAGTCCGCCTCACTTGTTGGGTGGGAGGGACTTTTCCCCTCCTCCCAGTCTTTCCGATTATTAGAGATACTGCCGATAGGTTATATCTGGGGACTGGAAAAGCCCACCTCCCCCGAGCCTCCCATTAACCCCAGGGGGCAGGAGTTAGTACAGGGCCAGGGCGTGTCCACACGCCGGTGGGCCATGACCTTGAACCTCTGGGGCCTCCTGCTGCTCCGAGATCCCCCTCAGTTTAGCCTGGAACCGCAAGGTACCCAGTTTCCATGGGAGGCCACAAGGAGGCACTGCAGGGAGTCTCGATGATGGAGAGGCTATGCACTAGCAGGGGGAGGCTTATACAGAGCTGCTCCCTTTTTCGCACGAGGCTAGCCAGCGGTGGCAGCTGTAAGCGAGAAGGCATGCAAAATCTATTAACACTAACTAGACTACCACTCCATCGCTTCACACCACCCTGCGCATGAAGAACCCACCCACCATATATATATATATAAGTGTATATATATATATATATATATATATATATATATATATATATATATATATATGTATGTATATATATATATATGTATATATATATGTATATATATATATATATATATATATATATATATATATATATATATATATATATATATATATCCCTTCCCTCTTCCTGCCAGACTCCAATGTACAATTTTTTTCCTTCTGGGAAGGAGCACATCATAACAAACCGTTTTCGCGAAATTTAAACTCGACAGGCTGTCAATACCTAGCGTCGCCCACAAGAACAAACACATATATATACATACATATATATATATATATATAT
>NC_091587.1:19128904-19136404 GCF_042767895.1 Penaeus vannamei | reverse complement strand
CCAAAGCGAATTTAGCTTTTTGGTTATAATTACTGAATTCCGGATTCCAAGGGGAATCATCAGCTCGCCTTTAGACGAGTATAAACAATTCCAAGGGGAATTATCAGCTTGTCAGGAGACGAGCATAACCAACACTGTATACGTAAGTAATTACATTAAAAGTGTAAATTTACGTTGTGTTTATTGTAACCAATTGAAATTATATTGAGATATAATTGTCATATGCAGAACTAGGAAGTATTATATCCATAACACTGAGCCCGCTCCTGAGAGAGTGGAATATAAATCTATTATCCAGTAACTTATACAAAAAGTAGTATAACAACCCCTAAATAGGGGCTAGGTAATAGTTGGTGGCAGCGTAAGGGATTAATAGTGTTAACGATATAATACAAAGTTTGAAAGAATTTTTTCTCAGAGAAGCAGCTCTGTAGACGGCGAGCACCAAGTGGAAATTGTGTTCGTATGTGCGTGAGTACGTGACGTCACAAGAGCGAGCGAGAACGTGATTGATCGCTAGAGCATAGTATGAGTGCACGAGAGCGAGCGAGTGTAGCTCATTGGCTCAAGTGAGAGAGAGAAAAGAAAACGCAGTGTGAGTGGCGAGAACGCGTGAGGAAAACGTGACGTCACAAAAAGGGGAGGAGTTTATCAGTCTGAAAGTGGTGACTGTAGAGAGAGGATCAGCGCGGGTTGAGCCTCCGCTATAGCGAATCTTGGTGATTCTATGCTGCTTGGGCGCATGAATGAATGAACTCCTAATAAAGTATTATTTTTAATAATTTACCCTTTAGTATTTAATGATGGGATTTATATAATTAATGTATGTTAATAAACAAGTTTCTTAGAATATTAAATACTTGGTCAATAAAGTTTTCTTGCAGGGTTAAAGTGTTTCATGTGTGAAATTGTAACACAACAAAACTTTCCGACCATTACAGTGAACATACATCTCATATTACATCGATATTGGTTTCCTTAATATCTTTTCGCTGGGCAGTGATAGATTTTAACTTACGTGTGAATAACAAGGGTTATACATTACCGGTAAGTGAACAACTGTGTAGTACTGGTGTTTAGTGACATTGTGAAAGAACCACAAAGACAATAAACCGCAAGAGAGTTGCGAGGGCCGTGTGCCTGACTCTACTTGTTGTTTTTAAGTGGGAATTAGCGAGTTAGGCTTCGAGGGCCGTGTGCCTGGCTAAGACTTGTAATTCCAAGTGAAAAGAAACTATAAAACTAAAAAGGGTTAAGTGGCTATTATCGAAGGTTTGTCGATGGATATGCCAAGAAAGCCAACGCTCTAACAAAGTTAACTTCAGAGAAGAATCCTTTCATCTGGGGTGATGAACAGGAAAAAGCCTTTACTATTCTTAGAGAGAACTTGGTTACGGAACCAGTACTCAAAGCACCTGATTTCAGGAAAACATGGTATCTTAGCACTGACGCCAGTCAAGGAGCTATTGGTGCAGTACTTGCTCAAAGGTATGAGGGCCATTTTTGCCCAGTTGCATACTACAGCCGACAGCTGAAGGCAGCTGAAAGTCGGTATACCACCATGGAGAAAGAGGCTCTAGCAATAATAGAGGCCTTAAAAAAGTTTAAACCCTTGGTGTGGGGATTAGAAGTAGTAGTTCTGTCAGACAACAGATCACTTCATTGGTTATTCCACAAAGCAAAGGATGGTAATGCGAGAGTTACGAGATGGGCTCTAACTGCGCACTCCTTTGGAGCAAAAATTATGTACCATCCAGGGAAGCTTAATGCAGCGGCAGATGCTCTGTCCCGGATTGAAGTTCCTGGGGGAATCAACGCCGAGGAAGTGGAACGTACCTCACAAATGATTATCGACGAAGCCGAGAATTGTCAAATTGTTTGTATTCTAGCAGTCGAGTCATCAGGGGAGAAGATTGAGGAAGAACAGGACGAGGAGGAAGATGGACCGCCGTGGTCATTAGAGGAAATGATCAGAGAGCAAAGACAAGATCCTCTATATGGGCCTGTAATCCGATATCTCCTGGACAAGACTGAAATCAATCGAAAGAAGGTGGACCCGAATTTGGAGGTGAAGGACTTCTTTATGGACCAAGAGTTACTTTACAAACAGATTCAACACCGGAATTCGATGAGGGAAGTCGAAGAAGTACTTTGTGTGCCTAGGAGCTTAGTTCCTAAAGCCCTAGCACTAGTTCACTTAGCACCACTGGGAGGCCATGGGGCAGAAGAAAGGACCAAGTTTCGTGCTAAAAGACTATTCACTTGGCGTGGAATGGACAAAGACATTAGCAGGTATTGTCAACAATGTCTTACATGTCAAAGGTTTAAGGGTAGAGGCCATCCCTTAACTCCTTTAAGAAGGTATCCAGTACCAGAGGAACCTTTTCAGACTCTAGCTATGGACCTGATGGGACCATTTCCCCTTACGGAAGGGGGAAATAAGTACATACTGGTGGTTACGGATTTCCTCACCAGATTTGCGGTAGTGGAAGCACTCCCTGATAAAACCGCAGAGGCAGTAGCTAAGAGTATTTATCCAATATTCCTGCAATATGGAGTCCCAAAGACAGTCTTAACTGACCAAGGAAGGGAATTCAGGAATAAACTTCTAAGGTGCATGGCGAAGACCTTAGGGTATGATCATCGTCAGATTGTGGCATATCACCCTGCATCAAATGGACTCTGTGAGAGGACAAATCAGCAGGTATTAAGCATCTTACGTGGTCTAGTGGAAGGTAAAGAACACTACTGGGACCAGTATTTAGCAGAGGCACAGTTAGCCTTGAATTCAGCCTATCATAGTGCTATTGGAGATACGCCATACTATGTGATGTTTGGTAGGGATGCCAAAACACCAGCGGAATGGTGGACAAGACCCATCACAAGTTATAGACTACCCAGTGAGGACTTCGTGGCAACACGAACCCGAAGATCTCAAGAAGTCTATGAATATGTGAGAGACAATCTGCTAAGGGCAGCAGATAGACAGTGTCGAACTCGATTGAAGAAATCAAAGGACACTTCACTACGGGAAGGCACAAGAGTTTTTGTGAAAGCCATTAGAAAGAAAGGGGATACAAAATTATCACCCAAATGGGAAGGACCATACCGGGTTACCAAGGAGGTAAAACCCTATGTCTATCTGTTAAGAGACTTGCAAACTAGGGAGTTTAGAGAAGTCCATTTGGAAAATATGAAGGTGGCTTTGGAAGCAACCATACCAAGAGCACTAGCTCCAAGAGCTAGGAGACCATATCCGGAGATGAGACCAGACGAGGAGTCTATCATCCCTGAAGGCAGTCTGGAGGAAGAAGACAAAAGGGAAATGGAGTACCTTATGAATTATCCTAGACCAGTTGGCGATGGAGCAAAGGACGGAAGCTCAACCTTCATGGGAAGAGGATGAGGGACCGGATGTAATTGTGGAGGATGAATTCAGTAAAGAGTCTATTCCAGGAACAGCCAATAATTGTTGTAAGATGAGAATGGATATCACAAACAATACAGATTCCAACAATGCTTCTGCAAATAATGCTGAGGGCGAAAGTAGAATGAATGATGGAATGAATGAAACTCATGGGAGGAATGTTAGTTCTGAGCATGCGGGTAGGGAACCTATGCATGGGAGACGTACTAGCGGACGTACAAAGTATGGACCCGGATATTATGCACAGTTGCACGAGGGACCATAGTAGAACTAACCATAACTAGACATGATCACATATGACCACATGACACACCAACACATATTTTACACAAACATTTTGTTGGAAAGGACGTGGTGGTTACCAACATGGAATTAAAATGTTATGCTTCTTGCAGATATTGAACCATGTTGGGAGGGATGTGCATGCTGATCCTGGGAGCCTGCCTGTGGATGGTTTGTCAGGCGGAGAGCAATCCACCTCTTCTTCGGCCGGGGGTAGCCCTTATTAGAAGAGAGGAGAAGGTTCTCACCGAGAATATCCACTGGAAGGTGGTGCAATATCAGGACCTAGGACCCATTTCCGAGACTCTGGAACGGCTCAAGACGTCACTAGGAGTAATATCTACCGTCGTCTAGTGGCGCGCGATTTGAACAACTTTCCTTGGGTATTTACCAACTAAATCAGATTTTCTTTCGTTTTAAGAAATCAAATAGCTAAAATTGCGCAGTATTCTACACCGCCCCCTATTAAGTGACCTACTTGATACTACAAAAATACTGCAAAATCTTTTTAACCCAACATTTCCTATAAGGGCAGCGTTCGGCGTTCACCCTAGTTTTCAGTATTGATCTCATTTTCTAAGAGAAGGCACATCTTGCTAATAGGCCGGATATATTCTCCACTGACAGTTTTCAGTTTAGCACTGCGCACATGTCCATCACTATCACACATTACCTCTATCACTCGAGCAAGAGGCCATGCACCTCTGGGCAGCCTCTCATCCAAGGCTAAAACTATGTCTCCTTTTTTGACATCACGCCGTTTAATGTTCCACTTTTGGCGCTCTTGGAGGAGAGGTAGATACTCTTTAGACCACCTCTTCCAAAAGAGGTCAGCCAAGTACTGCACCTGCTTCCAGCGCCGACGAGCATACAGATTCTTGTTATCGGTATTCATGACTGGACCAGGTGAACCCTTCAAGTTCAGCAGCATGCTCGGAGTCAGTGGTTGCAGGCAATCAGGGTCGTCCGTAACTCTGGTCAAGGGTCTGCCGTTAATGATGGCTTCAACTTCACAGAACAGAGTGTGAAGACTATCATCAGTTAGTGTCTGTTGATAGCAAATACCTCTCAAAACACGCCTGATAGACCGAATCTGACGTTCCCAGACTCCACCGAAATGTGAAGCATGTGGTGGATTGAAGCACCATGAGATGCCTCTAGTTGACATGGTGTCACAGATGGCAGTTTGATCAAGAAGCTGGAGCTCCTGGCGAAGAACTTTCTCTGCACCCACCAGGTTTGTGCCATTGTCGGATCTGATGGACTTCACTGGACCTCGTCTTGCTGTAAATCGTCGAAGAGCGTTGATAAATGAGTCCGTTTCCATTGAGTCCATGACCTCAATATGGACTGCACGAGATGTTAGGCATGTAAAGACTATGCCATATCTCTTAAGATTTGACCTGCCTTTCCTGACGAGAAAGGGTCCAAAACAGTCGGTGCCTGTGTGTGTAAATGGTGGCTGGCCTGGTATAATACGATCTCCAGGAAGGTCAGCCATTTCTTGAGTCATTGATCGTGCACAGATGGCCCTGCACTTCATGCAACTCCTTACCACAGAACGTGCAACAGCATTTGCATATACAACCCAAAATTTTTGTCCTAACTCAGAGAGAAGATAGTTCTGACCACAGTGAGCTAACTTCTCGTGATGCCACCTCACCATCAGCTTCACCAAAGATGACTTATTGGGTAGGATAATTGGATGAGTGACATTGAAGTCATGCCCAGAGTGTCTTAGGCGCCCACCTACTCTAAGCAAGCCATCTTGTAGAAAAGGTCTTAATCTCACTATCTTGCTTGAGGCTTGTACTCTCCCATCTGGCTTTCGTGACAGAGAGACAATTTCAGATGAGTAGTTCTCTTGTTGAACTAATTTCCATATGTGTGTTTCTGCATCTGTCATTTCTTTGCTACTAAGGCAATTAACGTCAGGCAACTTGGGTACATACTTTCGCTTCAAGAATCATATGACCCATGCATGACAACACACAAACTTCTGCCAGTTCGAGAAACGAGAGGTAAACTCCTCAATGAATGACATTATTGTTGTCACTGTCTCACATACCATGACAGACACCTTTACTTCTACATCATCTTCCAGTGATCCATGTTAAACATCTTCTGGAACTTGCGGCCAGCTGGATTCAAGTTCATGAAGAAATCTTGGTCCTCTAATCCTTAAGGCATAATTTACACAGCTAGGAGAGGATCTAGCACCAAAAACATGAACATTCATTCGGTAATCACTTACAGGCTTATTGATATCACCATCTGGCCACCATAAAATACGGAACACATCACGATCCTCTAGGGAAACCTTGACCTGATAAACATCTCCTCGATGTCCGCTGTGACTGCATAGTGACCATGCCTGAACCGCATGAGTACCCCTATTAGAGGCTTTGTGAGGTCTGGCCCTTGAAGAAAATGGTCATTTAGGGAAGTGCCATTGAATTTAGCTTTAAGGTCATAGACGACACGTACCTTCAGCTTAGTGGGATGACGCACAGCATGATGTGGCATGTACCATATTCTACCATCATTTCGTTCTAATCCTGATGGAGGTACTATTTCAGCATACTGTTTACTTATATTCTTTTCCATTTGAGTGATGTATGTCTCCTTGAAAGTTTTGTCAGATTCCAGCTTCCTTTTGAGGCTTTTCTTTTTCTATGTACAGCCATTTCACGATTGTTTGGAAGTGGACTACTGTCCCTGAAGGGAAGTTTGACTACATATTTACCCGATTCTTGATGGATGGACTGTGAGATCTTATCGGAGAATAACTTATCTTCCAGCGAAGCTTCACGTTGGGAATGAACTTCCTTTTCCCAAAAGTCAGCATTGAAGTGCTCTCGTAAGCACTCGCCAAGATCTTGTGTTGGGGAAATATGATATACCGGGGCAGGCAAAGGATTCCTGGGGCCAGTTGGTCCAAAGACAACCCAGCCAAATCTGGTAAGATAGGCTGAGGGTTCGTCATCAGTCCCATGTCTCTGGTCGAGTATGTGACGGTTCAAAATGCTATTGAGTCCAATTATAAGTTCCACCTCTTGATTGTCGCCAGGCAATCTTTGTAGATCCACATCATTCAGATGAAGCCATTTTTTAGTCCAGTTCACGGGCATCATGCTATCTGTAGTTATGCTGAATTTGTCTGTAATGTACACTTCATTTACGGTAATGTTATTTCCACCGCCTATGCTGCTCAACATAAGTGGTACACGCTCGTTGCACATGAATATTCCATTTTCAGTTTTCATTGCTTGCCTCACTGGTAGGCCTTGAATTCCCAAACGTTGTATTAAGCTTCGAGCAGCCAGAGTTGGTGCAGCACCACCATCTATGAAGGCGTAAGTGGAGACGCTGTTATTCACTCGGACAGGCAGGATCTTCATCATAATCCTCCCATCAGGCTCACAATCAAGGATATTAGCACAGGGTAGAGTATCTGTTAATGGAGAATTAACACTTGGGGTCACACTTCCCTTGGCTTCTATGCCACCTCTAGTTGAGGAACTAGGTGTACCCAATTTCTCGTAACAGTCAGGTATGTTCTCATTGCTGAACACCTCAACACTCCCAGTTGGAGATCTCTTGTACTTACGGGATGGTGCAAAACTCTTTGCTATTGGCTGGTGTAACAGTGTGTGGTGATACTAGGCACCACATCGATCGCACTGGCTTTTGTCATTACAGAAACGATGGCCATGGCCGGGTTTTAAGCAGCGAAAACATAGCTTGTTGTGTGTGACAATATCCCATCGTTCGTCAACATCTTTCCTGCC
>NC_091587.1:19052587-19057587 GCF_042767895.1 Penaeus vannamei | reverse complement strand
TATCAAATAAATAGACAGATGTGCATTTATCTCCATGTGTATGGACTTTAATATATATCTATATTAAGCATACTTGTAATCAGTCTTGGGGGGATGCTGTCATTTTGAAAACAATTACCAAGACCTCTATTACTCCATTACTAATGGTCTGTTATTCTAGACATACTATGATGTTTTTAAAATTATTTTACTTTTTTTTTTTCTTTTTTTCCTTTTTTTTTTTAATTTTCTTTGATTTTTTTTTTTTTTTTTTTTTTTTTTTTTTTTTTGGCTATTCTACATTGAGGCTGTAAAGACTCCACTGACCTATTATTCTCTTGCACACTATCATTAAAATTTGTTTCTAATAGAAAAGGAGAGAAAACTGGTTCCATTTTGTTTTTACTCTAATCTCAAACCAGGTTGCTGCAGGACCTGAATTCTGTACTGGGAGACTAGTAATATCAAACTACTCTGTAAATAATTCCATCTTTGATTTGGGTTCTAAAATTAATTATATTCCTTCTTTTTAGCTTCAAAATCTTCATATTCATCATTTTCATATTCTTCCTTTTGCTACTTACCAAAGATTTTCCATTGGATATTACAAGGTGACGGTGGCTGGTTCAAAGAACTTGTTCCACTTCTTTTGAAATATTTTCAGTTTCCCACCGCCATTTGCCTGTAATGGACAGATTGACCGAAAATAAGAGTTTTCATCTACACAAGTTGATTATAAGAAAGTTATCCAACACATAATACTTTGATATACATTTACAGGAAAATGTAATGGTACTCTAATAGTCAAAGAAAAACTACTCACTACTACATGAAATAATCTGCATAAGCAAAATGGTTAATGGATGAAACAAATAAATGTGCTAGACATCAAAGGTCATATAGCACTAAGGTAAAGTATTGTGGCAAAAAGGGTAAAGAGGAGTAAAGGCTAGGATAAAATGAGTTAGATGTCAAAGATTAGAGAGCATTATAGGATAGCATGGTAATGAAAAAGGGAAAAGAGGGGAGCAAGTGAAGGACAGCAGAGTTTAGTAGAAAGGGAAGGGTTAACGGGGTAGGGCAATTGAGTGAATTCCAGGAAAACAGGGTGTATAGGCAATTGAATGAAATGGAGTGTATATGTGACTGAAGAAGGAATAGAGACATTATTTTAGCTGTCTGGGCCAAAAAGAATACTCAAAAGGTTTGCAAAATAGGAAACAGTAAAAGGACTAAGGAAGGAGGGTGAGGTCGTACTGTGGGGAGAGGGACAATATGGATAAATAGTACTACTGAGGGGGGAGGGGGTAGACAATGGAGAAGAACATGCAGAAGGAGAAGTGGAGAATATTTGGAGAAAGGAAGGGGTGCATTCTAAAGGTTGAGTAATGACCTGGGTGGGTGGTTTGAAATGGATAGTGTTGTCAGTAAACATCAAGGAGGGAGTATTAGTATCAATGGTTGGAACTGGTTAATGAAATGGCAAGGGTTGGACAACCAACAAAATTGAATTCAGATAGGGTAATTGAAGGGGCAGGGCTTAATGCCCCTAATATGAGTCTTGATTATTCACCAGAACGAGTCTAAAATAAATGGGGTCCCCATAAGGGGTAAGGACTAGACAAATACCATGGCTATTGGAGGCTGTTCATGACTGGCACAAATCCAGCCTTTCATCCTTTCAAAATGGCTCTTAGACCTTAGGAAGAGCAAAAAAGAGGGGGATGAACAAGAGAAGGAAGAGGAAAGGGGGAGAAGAAAACACCATGCAAAATTAGTTGGGGCGAGGCCTCAGGCCTCACCTCACCTAATTTTGTAGGGGTGATCTTATCTTCGGCCTCAGTCTCCATCTCCTAACCCCCCCCCCCTGATAACAAGCAAGGAATAGTAGGGGGGGGGGATATTAGTATCTGAGGACTGCACCATGGTCAAAGCTGGGGTTGGGAAACCAATGAAATCCAATTTAGATAGGCTAGTTGAAGGGGGAAGCTTTAATGTCCCTAATACTGGTAAAGAATCTTCATTATTGGCCATGGTGTACCTAAAATAAATGGGGAAAAAAAACGGTTAACTCCTCAGGGTCCCCATAAGGAATAATAGCTAGATAATCAACCAAAGGAATACCATGCCCATGGCTCCTGGAGTCCATTCATGACTGACACAAAGCTTGCCTTTCATCCTTTCAGCCCAGCTCTCACACCTTAGGAAGTGAATAGGAGAAGGGGATGAAAAGAGAAGGAAAAGGAAAAGGGGAGAAGAAAAGACAGCAAAATTAATTGAGGCAAGGGCTGAGGCCCAAGGTAGGGGTGACAACTTGGGCCTCAGTCTCTCCTAAGCAAATCATGTATTATTATGGCAACACACCAAATTTTAGAGACCATAAAATGTGAATAGTTTAGAGAAATTAGTTAAATTAATGAAATGTAATGGTACTTTATATTGTTTGGAGACAAAGAATGGTAAATCAACATGAAATTTACTCAATACTGCGAAATAAGCAATAGATAGCAGCACACATACTACCTTCCTGAGTGCCATCTTCTAAGTTACATGGTTTGTTTACAGTGACATCCTACAAGCAAAGAAGGGAATTTGTCCTTGTTAGTTTGCTAGATTTCCATGTGCTCTAGATTAACCGGTTTCTTTTTCTTTTTGTCTTTTGGGTAATTTTCTATATTACGTCCGCATAACCGATATCGACAATTTTGGTATCGTTGGATTCCTCTCACTCTATACAATGCAAAGATGTAGGTTTTATTGCGCGGAAACCCCCCCGTTAGCAACAAACTTGGCCCCAATAGCGGGGGCGATGATGTCGGAGTAGCGGATGTAATATATAAAATTACCCTAATAATATAACCACAGTGAAAATAATCATGGTTATTCACATGACTTTCCCTGCTGAGGAAACAAAACCTCCACCACGTATTCACGGCAGGATAGAGCGCACACGAACTATATATGGTCCCGATAACCTACAATAACTTGGGATTTTTAAGGTACTAACCTGATTGATTAATTCTGCTACTTAGTAAGGAGGGTGCTCCTTTGCCGCAGAATGTGAAGGAGGCAGGGTGCGTCCTGGCTGCCCGCACCTGCCGCAGGCTTTCTCTCGACGGAGGAGACCATGGCGGAAGCATATCTCTAGCATTTTTCCTGGCTAGTTGCAATTTCCCGCAGAAAATCTGTCTCCAAATACGAGCACCCTCCACACTCAGCCATCGCAACGGCTATGACTGACATCTGAACACGACGGTTATTTCAGTTAGGAATACGGATGTCGTTATTCCAGAGGACGGGAAACTCAATCTTGAGGCCTTCGGTGTAACATCGAAAGAGGCGCCGACGAGGGTGGGCTACCCTGTTCATCCTGATTATACTACAATCGTCTCTATATACAATGCTGACTATGCCAAGGTTAACATGCTGATTCAGTGGGAATCTTACAAGGTAATTGTAATATGACGCCCGCCGCTCTGACATCAACGATGATTGTGTAACGCTCTAGCCTGCCGGGAATACATGGTGGAGGTTTTGTTTATTTGACGGGGTTGGGGGGCGGTAGTCCCCCCCCCCAGGGGGGTCGCAGGGGGCACAGCCCCCTGCATTGGAAAGTTATGTGAATAACTATGGTAATTTTCACTGTACGTTATATTATTAGTGCTATTTAACCCCGGGGTTTTCCACGCAATAAAAACTATATATTTGCATTGTGGAGAGTGAGAGGAATCCTACGATCCCAAAATCGTTGATCAGTTATGCGGACATAAAATAGAAAATTACTGTCTTTTGTTTTGTAGCGGTTCTCTGGCAGAGTTAGGCTGTTAATGGTTTAATGTTTGAGCAAATGTTAATTTTGTATTTTTAAGACGTGTTCTGTTTATGCTGATTTGTTGTGTGAGTTGTTCTCCTCTTGCATGTTGTCATTTCTTAGTGTTTCTGTTACTGTGTCATTGTTTTGTTGTTCCTTCTGTTAATGGTTTCAAATGTTGAAGCACTTTTTTTACCTTCTAGGATAATTTTGTTTTTAATTTTTAATTGTTTTAAATTCCTTTGTATATATGTATACCTCAAACCTTCCTGCCTCTACTGTTTCCAGGACTCCTAGAAAGTATCCTTACATGTTTATTTAAAAAAACGATTTGTTTATAGCATTTGTAAGCTTAACGGCAATAACTTTTTGTTAGATCTTTACGTACGTTTCTTCTTCTTCTTTCTTCTTTTATAGGGTTTTAGACTTTTGCATAGTCTATATCCCCTGGATCTTTTTTCTTTTCTATTCTTTCTTTTATATGATCTCTGTTAGTTTGGTTTTTCTTAAAAAGATTTTGGTGTGTCTAAGAGTATAAAACTTTTCTGTTGGGGAGAGATCTGCACCTGTGAATAATAAGTTTATGTTAGGGTTGATTACTTTGATTTTTCTTAAGGCTTCTTTCAATTTTGTTCTGCTGGAGTGGAATCTTGGACAGTGTAGGATTAAGTGTTCTATATCTTCTTCTTGATTATGACACCATCTACAGTAAGGGTCATTTGTTATTTTCATTCTATGTAGGTGTTTATTTAGTCTTGTGTGCTTAGTTATTATTCTAGTTATGCAGACATCTAATTTTCTATTTTTGGATCTTAACCATGGCTGCGGTTCTGTGTTCTGCAATAGATAATTCTTTGTGTTAAGAATTGTATTTAACTGAGTTTTCCAGTTTCTCTGGGTTTTTTTTTTCATCTGTTTTATCTGTTTTTTTGTGTCTTCATGTATGGTTATGGGATATCTTATTTTGTGTGCTTTTTTAGCTGCTTGATCTACTATTTCATTTCCCTTTATGTTTTTATGTGAAGGTATCCACTGTAACATTATTATTTGATTTTGATTTACCATTGTATATATCAATTCTTGTATTTCAAAAGTCATACTTTTAGAATTCTTAGGTTTCGGGTTAGATATTAGTTGAAGTGCAGATTTAGAATCTGTAAATAGTACTGATTTTGATAATTTGTTATTTTGTATGTATTTTAGCCCTTGT
>NC_091587.1:19002456-19009956 GCF_042767895.1 Penaeus vannamei | reverse complement strand
AATTTATTAAAAACTAATGATGTATCTTGAATATTGTAATTTTAAAAGAGGACTTTATATAAATGCAATTCATTTACAAATAAGAAAATATAAGATACTGCCGCCTTCACGAAAGTAGAGATAAATATTCTAATAACAATGTCCAATTTGAATCAAATCCCCCGAAGTCCACCAAAAGTAGCAATAACTATTATTGTAGGAGATTTGTGCTCGTTTTGACTATCGGCTCTTTCGTAATGCGCGCGCGCAATTCATAGAAAATGGGAATGCCCTCCGTTTTCTATACAGCTTCAGACAACAAAACACTTTCTCAGAGGTAATTACGGATTCCTGATTATCTGACATATGTACGTTAGGGATAGAGGAATACTGTGTTGAACGTAACTATTAGTGTATAGATGATCCCTAGTGATGCGTGATTAAATACTTAGTATAAAAAGTATGTAAAATGTAATATATAGACCCTCACCGCGACGTATTTTGAATTATTTATAATAGTTACCCCTATCAAAACATGTAAAATTTTAAGATTTTACGAGGAAACTATGATATTTAACTTTATCATTATTTGGATGTCTTTAATTTCATTGCAGATGGGTCTTACAAGAAAAGCAGTAATTGACAGTTACAATTCATCAAAAACAGTTCATTCATTTGAACATGTTTTATCCATCAAAATCAAGGAACACCAAAAAGTTAATAACATCATGAAAACAATGAAAAAAGTAAATATTGCAGCTTTCAAGTCCGATTTTAATAAGTGATGGAAGAAAGCTAACTATTGTAAAAGCAGATTTGAAAAGAAAAATAGTTTGTGGATGAGTAAGGAACTAAAATTAGACTGTGAAATTGATTTCGAGTGTGATAGACCTGGTCATTCAATTGAAACAAACAGTGACAAAGAAAGAATGCCAAGAACAGAAAATGATAGAAAATTTAACTTAGAACAAAGTGATAGAAGTAAAAAGAGGAAAACTGAAGAAATCAGAAAGGCCCACACAGCTGAACAGCTAGCATATGCCACACAGATGAAATTACGTGAGGTAGGGAAAATTCATGCAGCAAAACTTTGCAGAGAAGCAACATTAACATCACCAACAAGACCACTTAAAATGCTAACTCAAATGCAACGCAAAGATGAGTGCACGCTGACACCATACGAAAGCACTCGCAGTACTTCTCAACACAAATATGAGCAAAAGCACGTACAATTATCTACGAAGAGTACAGATAGAAAATAATTGTAAATTGTACCCTTCGTACAAGCGTGTATTAGAAGCAAAGAAACTGTGCTAACCCACTGGCATCACTGTGACTAATTTTTATGTACATCTCCCGCTGCAGAATCTTCTAGATCACACGACCTTACGCCTGCTGCACGCACAAACACAAGCAGTTGGTACACTGAGGGAATCACTAGCTGATAAGCGTATGACACTAGAAATAATAATAAAGTATGGCTTCGATGGTAGTGGAAGTCACTGGCTCTATGCCATGAAGGTTAATGAAATGAGTTCAGAGGTGGCAGAAACTCAAATGTTTGCCTCATTCATATGCCCAATTAGGGTTATATGTAAAGAGACTAAGGCCATATTATGGCAAAACCCTGTGGCATCTTCTCCTGTTTATTGCCGTCCCCTTCGCATAAAATTCGCAAAGGAAACAAAAGAGCTCATGAGATCAGAGCATAATTCCATCGAGAGTGAGATTCAAGACCTGACACCTACTATTGAGGGAGATATAACAGTGCATCATACATTGATTCCTACTATGGTAGATGGCAAAGTTTGCCAAGCGCTTTCAAATACGCCATCTTCATCTAGTTTTGTGTGTCAACCTGTTACAAAGCCATCCCAAATGAATAAAATAAATGAAATTAAAGGTAAGGAAGTGTCGAGAGGGTATCTCAAATACAACATATCACCTCTTCACTTACTAATAAATACCATGGAATGTGTATTACACATAGCCTATCGATTGGACTTAAAAGTGTGGAGTGTTAAGGGAAAGGAGAGTAAATCCATCATGCTCAAGGAAAAAGAACGTATTCAGTCCGCATTTAAAAAAGAAGTTGGGATAAATGTTGACTTTCCATCCCAAGGTAGTGGGAACACAAACAACGAAAATGCAGCACGAAGGTTCTTTTCTGATCCCGTCAAATGTTCACTTATAACAGGTGTAGATGAAGAACTTATCAGACGTTTTTCTGTTTTGCTTTTTACTCTGAACTCAGGCTACAACATCAACGCCAAAACATACGAGGTATATGCTTAGGAAACAGCAAAACGATATATAGACCTATATAACTGGTATTACATGCCAGTTTCAGTGCATAAGATGCTTATGCATGGGTCGCATATCATTGAGGCATTATGCATACCAATAGGGCACGCTTCGGAAGAGGGCATAGATGCTAGACATAAAGATTTGCGCTCTGCCAGATTACATCATACCTGCAAATCATCGAGGACTCGAGTAAACAATGATCTGATTCACTGGTTACTTGCAACATCCGACCCAGTGGTAGCTACTTCCCAGAAGCCAAGGTCTCTCAGAAAATATAATTCATTATCCCCAGACATTAGGTCGCTACTTGATGAGCCAAAGATTGAGGAGTACAGGCAGACAAGCACTCATTCAGACGATGACGATGAGCATGAAGGTAATGATGATGAGGAAGAGGACGATGACTTCACATATAATCTTTGACATGTTTTTTTTTCATTCTCGCAATGTTATGCTGTATGATTATTTCACTGTTAATGACAATATACATTACTGTATAATGTACGTATTTTGATTTTTATACATTCTCTCGGAATTTGCTGATATTTCATGGTGTTCATTACTTAAGTTTTTTGTTTTTGTTTCTGTTGTGTAAGCTTCAAAATCATTTTTTTGAGTGTAGGATACTGTACCCTGATAAACAGTATATATCAAGATGTATAAACTTCTGAATAATTTTTTCCCCAGTGAAACTAGGGTTTCTATTATATCCTATATTAAGTATGCATCTACAGTTTCATGAGAATGGAGTAATAGTAATAATATAAAACGATGGAAGCAAAAAAGTATGTTTAAGAATCGCAAATCACGAGTGGCCATGAAATTGGCGCTTGGCACCACTGTGGCGCGGCGGTAGCCTCAGGGATGGACTGGAATGATACACAGTCAACAGTAAGACGTTTGGGAGACAGGTAATAGATGGCAGTAATTTCCCCATTGTCACAATACAGATTGTCGCCATTTATTGCTGAAAATTTTCCTCTGGAAATCCCAATCTACGAGGTCTACAACAGCAGTGAGACAGCAGCAGCCGGAATCGCGTTGGTTGCCCACTTAGAACCGGCGTAATGGCCGTGTGGAGGTTGCTCTTTATCCGTGATAGACTTCATGCGTGAAATCGCCACTAGCTGCTGGAGATGAGCTTCCTCCACCGCCTCGTTTACAGGGAGAAGGCCTGCCGCAAGTGCGGGACCTCACTAAAAAGAGGGGTTTGGTTTGACCGGGTCGTGGCGGTGAGGAAGCAGAAGAGGTGACGGTGTGGCTGGTCTGCTTCGTTGTCTCTGGGTTCTTTCTTTGAGCGAACTCACTTCAATTACTGGAAGTGCCTCTACCAGGAGGGGTACGAGCACCTAACCATCAATCACTCGTACCACTTCGTAGATCTCGACACACTGGCTAAGAGCAAAACCGAGTGACAGTGAAGGGAGGCCAAAAGGAAGGTACGACTCTGTGGCTCTGTTCGCCAGATACCTGGCTCGGTGCGTGTTCCTCATGCACTTCCAATGTATGAACGTGAGGATGCACCACTTTGTGTGTGTTGCAGCGTCACTGTATCCTCCGGCCCAAGACCTCCTACCGGACACATCCCGCCTCCAACATAATCTTCAATATCAACTGAGCACCCTCCTAACCCTAAGCGCCTCTGTCAATCAGGTTAGTAAGCGAGAAATCCTAGGTTATATTGTTCAGTGTCAGGTTCGCATCTACTTCATGTGCGGTATATCGTGCCATGAATATGTGGAGGATTCTTTGTGTCCTTGACGGGGGTCGAAAGGGGCGGAACCCGCTGCAGTGAATAGTGATGTGATTTATTATCACAGTGTTACGAGTGTTATATTATTTGTGTTATTTACCCCCCCCCCCCCATTTTCCATGGTACCATTCATGCCCTCCCCTGCTATTGTAGCCAAGTTTGTAGGTAACAGGGAGCTCGCGCGCAATAAAACCAACATAAATGCATTATAAAAGGTGAGAGTAATCAAACGATACAAAAATCGTCGCGATCGGTCATGCGGATCTGTTAGAAAAAATTACCATCAAATGATTACACTGTTATTAAGTATATATGGTTAAAATGTAAAGCACAATACAGGAATGCATGGTCTGTATGCCTCAGCTGGATTGACAAATGCTTCACATGGATGCCTCTAATTCAATATGGATTGGGAATGTTATATGCACCTTATGCACAATGAAGATGCCTCTCAGTTTGCGAGGAGCTATCGTCGCTCTTCACAGAGTAAACAATGGTGAGATCGCGTCACGGGGTTTGGAGGCTGTTGAGCGGCAGGGGAAGGCAATACAAATTATTGAAATTAAAGACCCATACTATTTTCCTATATAGTCAACACACTAATATTAATGAACTAACATATGCCATTAAGAAATTTATTCTAACAATTTAATATACGTCCGAGAGGGTCGCACAAAAATAAACATCCCCAGTAGGGATAATTACGAAAAAATGGAGACTTGGAAAAATGTAATCCTTTGATACAGCCCTTAATTCTGCTCGTATCCAAAATAGGGCGTAAATACAAGTAGACATTTATAGAAATAAACTATTAGACAGTCTATATACGACCCTGTTCTCTTGAACTTCAACATATATCCATCTCTTCTTTAGATCTAAACAACCGCGGGAAAAATAAATTTCAACGAAAATGTTATCAGAGCCAGGCTGTTAATTGCGCTGCTCTTTACTTATTTGGACTGAGCATGTGTTACCACTATATTTCGCATACAGGTAGTAAAACATGTTTTGCTAATTCTAATGACCAGAACATACATAATGTTACTGTAACGCAAAATTTACACGTAGGATTACAGTACTAACTTACTTTCCTCGGTATTCCACAACGCTTCGTCGATTTTTCATATTAGTATGTGTAAAGCAGGGTTTCCCAAACTGGGATGCTCACATCCCCTGGGGTGTGATAGCATTCCAAGGGGTGCGAGAAGTGTCCATCTTGAAGATAAGCAAGTAATCTCTATTTATTACTCATAATAAAGAAACAGGAAGAAAAGAGCCAATGAACTGAAAACTCATTAACATAAACGTTTAGTTAGTTCTTTGATTAGTTCTTTTGTTGATCAAATTTAGTGTAAATTCACCTCCTTTATCCTTAAATAAGCCATAAATTTAAAGGAGGTACGAGGACACAGTAAAACTTTCTCAAGGGTGCGGGCGTAAAAAAGGTTGAGATCCACTGGTGTAAAGGGTAACGATACTAATTTTTCTGATTGTACATGCACTTGCTCATTTGTGTGTGTGTGTGTGTGTGTGTGTGTGTGTGTGTGTGTGTGTACATGTATGTATGTATGTATATATATAATTATAATAAAGATGATAATGATGGTGATGATGATAATAATAACAATAATACCAATGATAATAATAACAATCATGATAATAAGGATAATGAGGACAATGATAACAATAACAATAATAACAACAACAACAATGATAATAACATCAACAGTAATAACACTATTACTACTACTACTAACAATAATAATAACAATAACACTATTACTACCATTATTACTACTACTACTACTTAAAATAACAAAAATCAATAATGATGCTAATAATAATAAAATCATAATAAAAATATCAATAATAATAATGATGATAACATTGATAATAATAATAATAGTAATAACAATGATAAATAATAATGAAAATAATAAAAGTGATAGTAATGAGGATAAAACAATAATGATTTTATAATAAAAAAATAATAATAATAATGATGATGATATTCATAACAATAATGATGACTAGAAGCACTCAAGGAGCGCATACCCCCGCTAAGGAAATAGGGTCACTGATGCAATAAAATATATATTCATACTTGAAGAATTACATCAAAATCATCTTTCTCAAGTACACTGGTGGTCGTTATCTCGCAATGCTAATGAATCTTTTTTAAAATTCCAGGATCCGGATCACCACCATTTAATCTAATAGCATCTAAGTTGGGCTAAGACACACCTCTGGTTAAAGTTTCATGAAAATCTGTTCATAACTTTTTTGGGTATCCTGCTAACCAACTAACCAGCAAACTTTACCAACGCTTCCAAAATATAACCTCCTTGGCGAAGGTAATGATAATAATAACAATCTGTCTATAGCCACGACGCGTATACATTGAGGTCGGTCGGATATTATTCCTAGTCGTGTCGGTGATCAGTAATTAGTTAAAGATATGATAAACTCTTTTATTATTATTATTATTGTTACCCTAATCGAAAAAAGTCGATACTTTCAGGCTATATAATTTGACTAATCATACCTACTTTAACGTTGAACACAAAGTGCAATCAAAAGATATATGTCATTTGGATTGGTACTGTAATGCATGATGTGGATCTTCATCTTATTTGGAATATCTTTCGTATTTTCCAGAAATGTACTTGTATGTCACACGTTGTCTAATCAACAACAAGATACAAATCTATGGATGATTAATATAACGAATATAAACATATCAGCTTTAAGGCTGCACAGAACAGAACTCAAGCTCATCTAATCCATATTTTACAATGATGATTAGTGGTAATTCAAAACGTTCCCTGTACACGGTTGACTTCGCTAACAATAATTCTGAGGAATATTCGGTTAAAACAAAGAATAACGCAAGTGACGAGGAATCCAGCGGAGAGAAAAGAATGCACCCGAGGGATACGTACCGTTCACGTTCCGTGCGGGGCCACAAGGGACGTGTCACGTAGGGTTTTGAGCTGGACGCAGGTACGACTGCGGGCCGGCGCCTCGCGCTGCCGCACCAGAGCGCCTCGCCCGTGCCAGAGGTACGAATTGTTAACAAAATCCAGTCTATTATTCCATAATGTACACCACCACTTTTGTAGTCGTTAATTTAATACTCAAATTACGATATAGTTTGTTTCATTGGGCGTTGCAAAATCTTTAAGGGATTGCAAGTCTACCAATTAAATCTCATCGATTGGAACGGTTTTACAGCAGTTGATCACTGGAGTTCTTCACCAGTGGCGCTCGTGGAAATTTCTGCTGAAGGACATTGTCCCGGCAAGATTACATAATTTATTCTTAATTTTGCCTGATTTATTTCCATATTCTTTAAAACCTATATTCAATATTGGCTTCCACTAGTAACTACTCTTACCCTAAGCCCACCCATTCCCTCGGTCGCTACTTTGCATATACAACCTTCATTAATCACTGTTTAT
>NC_091587.1:18942503-18945003 GCF_042767895.1 Penaeus vannamei | reverse complement strand
TCGCAGAGGTCCCTTTTCTACAGGCCGCTTAAAAACTCCATTTCCATATATCCTCAAGGACCGTTTCTAGGTGGGGAGGACGACAAATTACTACAACCAGGTCCCAATGACATTGGCGGCATTTGGGAACCTGAGGACTATACTCTTCAGATCAAGTATACACGACTCGATGATGCTGGAACCTACATGTGTCAGATCAACACTGAACCACGCATCTTTCAGACAGTCTTACTGAAAGTCTTCAGTAAGTACACTATTATACATCTGCCTTTATCAAACGGGACAAAAAGAAGTATTATGTTATTTGCATGCCAAGGAATATCAGTGTTTATGTAACTGTCACATAGTTCTCATATATCAGTAGCATGCAGGTGAACCAAATGCTGAATCCAAGATGTTTAGATCTACTTGTTTGTAGTAGCAAAGATTCAGGTACAAACGATTTTAGAATTTAGACCTGTAGATTATATATATTATACCAATATCATTAAATTCTATTGATTCAGAATAATATTCACTAGAAATTTTAGGAAATATAAAAAATAAGAAATTCAATAGAAAGGTTGCGAGAATGGTGTGGATTAAATATTCCCTGACTGAAAACATAAATATATAGCACAGATGCGATTGTTCATAAAAAGAAAATAGTTTTTTTTTTCTTTTTTTTAGCTTCAGGCCGTCATCTCTTGTAATTTAACTCGGGACTTCCGGGGTAAAAGCCCAGACTCTAGAGGCAGAGCCCATCACCTGGTCCAGAACAAGCTCGGCCCCCTTGCTTCTGTGTTTCTTCCCAGGGCCCTTCACTGAGCGTTAGGTCTTAGGCCTGTTAGAATAAATTATTTTTAATTAAGGCAGGAAAAAAATCGATAAACAGGCAACAGTCACCGGTGCTTATTGTATTCTTACAACTTTCATGTCTCTTTCCAATAGTACTTCAAGGAAAAAAATAATTCACAAGCTCAAATAAAATGCACACACCATGTAAATTTGCACCATTTCCAATTGTAAACACTTTGTCCCGAAAAGAATCTGTTGGCTTCAGCTTCGTGCATATAAAGCTTTTTACTTTCATAAAAAAAAGTTTTATATGTTGTATATACCTTATATAAACTGAAACTCAAAGGAGTTATATTTTTAGATTATCCGTAATTATTATTTTGACTGTAGGTCTTTAAAAGTCGATTATTTACCATATGATTGCATTCCGACAATGCTCGAAATCGCTAATACCACGCGAACAGCGAGGTGCGATGAAGGCATATTTCATATTACCAAGAGTGAAAATGCCTTGCATGTAATCACTTGATATATTTGAGAGATTGTATTGCTGTTGCTACATTTTCATTGCAACAGGCATTAAATGAATGCAGGCAGGGGAAACTGAAAATATGCGGAGAATAAATATAAAGAAATATTAATGGTTGAATAGAGAGAGATAGACTGAGAGAAAGAGAGAGACAGAGATAGAGAGACAGAGACAGAGACAGAAAGAGAGACACACAGAGACAGAGGCATAGAGAAGAGAGAGAGACAGAGACAGATAGAGACACAGAGACAGAGAAAGAGAGAGAGAGAATCAAAGTCAAAACACTTAATTCCATTATTTGCAATGGTTCTTCTTTGTTCATATGCAGGGCAGTGTACTGTAATACAAAATAACTGAAGATATCATCGTTCATTCGTAGGGGAATTATAAAATATCAAATAGATTGGCCACATCATTAGAAATAAAGCTACATGGTTTGGCTTTTCATTTAATTAGTAGATGCCATTGACAATTCAAATGAAGCTCCTTCAATTTTCTTTTGAAAGTAATTAGATTGATGTTTCTAATATTTTGCTGTAGGTTAATCCAGGTATTGGGTCTTCGGACCTGTTCCGTGAATAACCTCTTTATGTGCAGAGAGTTAATATGTCTGGTTCGAATGCTTGTTTTGTTACCAATTATTTGCAGGTGGATAAACCAATGAGGATATGCACTCTATATGAATTTATGAATGGATATGCCTATGCCATATTGACATTTTGATTAAACGTTTAACCAATTTCATGTAGGGGTCATATAGTCATATTTAGTTCCGAGAGAGAGAAAGATAGTGAATGAAAGAGAGGGAGAGGGAGACAGAGGGGGTTGTGCAGTCATGCTTATGGAAATGAAAATGGAGAGAGAGAGAGAGAGTAAGAGCGAGCGAGAAAGAGGGAGGAGAGAGAGATAGATAGAGAGAGAGAGCGAGAGAAATAGAGAGAGAGAGAGAGAGGAGGGGGAGGAGGGAGAGAGAGGAGGGGGAGCAGAGAGAGAGAGGAGGGGGAGGGGAGAGAGAGAGAGAGGGGGGGGAGGGAGAGAGAGTAGTCGTTAGATTTTATACACGTTCTGGATGTGATTCCCACGGCGCCGTGTCTAGACTGAAGTGTGGGACAGTTTCGCCGCACCTATTGCGCCCGGCAGTGGCAATCTGTGACGTCACTCCCAAACCCGGGACGTCCGGGATTTGGAAAAAAA
>NC_091587.1:18937503-18940003 GCF_042767895.1 Penaeus vannamei | reverse complement strand
CTCAATTAAGTGTTTCATGCTTAAAGGAATCCCAGAGAACTATAAGGTCTGGAAGGCTTTCGAGCACAAAACTGGTCAGAGATACTGCCAGTTTTGCTCTATGGAAGCAATACTCGGACGCTATCCAGTGCCTTGGAGTCATATCTCGATGCCTTTTGTAACAAGTCCCTATGCCGGATCATAGGGTACAGTTGGCAGGACCATGTGCCCTACCAACAGCTACACCATGAAACTAGCATGGGACCTGTTACTTGCATAATCCAGGATCACCAACTAAAGAAATATGGGCACCTAGCATATTTCGCAGTGAATGACCCAGCCCATCAGGTTGTCTCTTCTCAAGATAATGCTGTGTGGAGGAGGCCCGTGGGACGACTTAGGAAGTCGTGGATTGAGCCGCTTATGTGGGGGGGGGGGGCTGATTGTCCTCCTCAAGGTATTGCTTCCCTCCACCTAAGGGCCACACTCCCACAATTTTTTGTCTAAATTACACCTTTATAGCTCTAGCCATACCTTAATGTTGCTGCTAGAATAGTTCATTAAAAAAATATATACATATCAGGGGAGGTCACAGCGGTACAGAAACATATTGAGATGTGTGTGTGTGTGTGTGTCTATCTATATATCTATCTATCTATATATACATACATATATATTTCAATATATACAATATATATATATATACAATATAATATATATATATATATATATATATATATATATATATATATATATATATATATATATATTTATATGCATATGACATATATATGTATGTATGTATACAAATTTGTGCATGTCTGTTTTGTACATGTGAACATTTGTATTCATTTATTCATTCATTTACACGCACGTACACACAGACACTTTGTGTTCTTGAACCTTAATTGTTTTTGTTCATTAGGGTTCACGCTGTGGTACAAGGAGGAGCGGCTTGTGGAGTACGAGAGCAGCGGTGGCAGAATCCGCGTGCTGACGCTGCCCGAGGGTATGAGCCATCTGGAGATCGAGGACGCTCGAACGGCCGACTCCGGCAACTACACGTGCTCCCCGTCGGGTGGTGTCCCTGCCTCGCTCGTCCTCAACGTTATCGAGGGTGAGGAATGGGGCATCCGCCGGCCGACCCTAAGTGCTGTGTTTGATGTGCGTAGAAACATTTTATCTCGGTGTAAAGCATCAACAAGTATATGTATTTATCTATTTAGATATCTATCTGCCTACAGTACATTACTATTTTGAAAATATATCTCTCTTTTAAGAAAACCAAGATATTGCTTAATCGAACATAATCCTTCTTCATGCAGATGCGAGAGACTGTCCGGGTAATCCAAGATATTTCCTCTTCAGGTTATTCCAAGATGTTCCTCCTTCAGGTTATTCCAAGATGTTTCTTCTTTAGGTTTATTGAAGTTCTACCTTCAGGTTAACCTAATATTCACCACCAATATGCGTGTTATGCGCTCATTAGTGCCCTGCGCATTGTTATTGAGATTGAGATTGAGATTCAACTTCTTCATCCACTATTTGTCCAGTTTAATCTATCCTTCAGATTGATCGATGTCCCTTTTCTAGGTTCAAGGAAGACGTTCCTTCTTCGGGCTAATACATTTGCCTTCTTCAGGTTAATCTAATAAATATATGTGTGTGTGTGTCATTTAAGCGAGTCGGAATCAGTTATAAAACGTAAGGGTGTGTACACAGAGAAAGCAGGTTACCGGCGCCGGAAACCAGCGTGATAAAGTGTTCCCAGAGGACGCGGGTAACCAGTTCCGACTCACTGTAGTGTGACAGCCACTTCAAGGAACTAAATGCTGGAAAGTAGAATGCTAATTAAAAAAAAGCATCGCGTTTATCAATATCCTTTGGGACAAAAGAAACTATTGTTTATGAAATGACGCTAATGCTTTATTTCAGTCCAAAATTTTCCTAATTTCAGCTCAGCTTATCCGCCCCATTCCTGTTGGTGTGGTGCTTCTTCCATTTGTTTCACAGTCTGTCTCATAATCTTTGGCCATCAGGAGCTCAACATCCATCCTGCTCTCCATCCAATAGCGTCCACCTGTGTGAGTTGAGCAGGCAAGAATGATCCGAGCAAACAGGAAAGCGGGTTGAAGCGGGCAGCTGGCGCCGACACCCTCGAACCTGCTTCCTCTGTGCACACTTATACTTGTTTATATAGGAGAATTCTGGCGCGGGTCGGTGCTGGTAGCTGGCGTGGGCAAACCTGCTTTCTCTGTGCATGCACAATTTACAATCCTTGAGTGAATCCCTTGTAGAGGAAACAAGTAGGTGGGGTAAGGGTTGGAGCAGGTAGGTATTCGACATTTATGTGGGAATAAGTAAATGGTTACTGCGGCAAGTAAAAGGCAGGTAATGTTTCAAAAGAACACAACGATATGTTTAAAAGGCAGGGGAATGGGGTGTGAATTGAGAATTTGTCAAGAATCTGACCTCAGTGTGAATTCGTGTGTTTGTTTGTGTATGTAAAACAATTATTAAC
>NC_091587.1:18915969-18923469 GCF_042767895.1 Penaeus vannamei | reverse complement strand
CTAGATTAGTTTGGGTTATGGGTTAGGACGTTTTTTGGTGCTTGAAAGGTGTGAAATCCCGTAGATTTTCGAAAGATGCGTTGTATACCCGTAGAGTTTTTCGAATTTTGGCGTGCCGGTGCGTAGACTTTCAACGATGGCGGTTACATCCGTAGAGTTTCATTGGCCGATTTTAAGCGCTTTTTGTGCTAGTTTTACGCATTTTTGATCGTTATTCTTATTTAAGCTTGTCTTACCCCATAATTTCCCTGATATACTTCATGCCCTCCCCTACTAACGGGACTGACAAATTAAGATTGTCGATGGAAGTGGTACTCAGATCTCATCAACGAAGCATTTGCACAAGAAACAACATCAAGAATCGTTGAAATCAGTAGATTTCATGCAGATAAATATCAAAATTTGTTCGAAAGTAAGCCCCTACCCTGTTATGCATATTGACCAAAATTTGTTTTTCAGCATGAAATCCTATGATTTTAACAATTTTCAGCATTGTTTCTTCTGCTAATGAATCGTTCAGGAGATCGAGTACCATTTCTCCATCGCCGACCTTGATGTGATAGTCCTGTAAGCAGGGGAGAGCATGAAGTTTATCAGGGAAATTATGGGGTAAAACTGGCTTAAATAAGAAGAATAACGATCAAAAATGTGTAAAACTAGCACAAAAAACACTTAGAATCTGCCAATGAAACTCTACGGATGTAACCGCCATCTTCGAAATTCTATGGGCTGATGCGCAGAAATAAAAAATTCTATGGGAACCCAACCCGCCTTTCGGCAAAACTCAACGGGAATTCACACGTTCCAACACCCCTAAAAAATGTATTGACCAATAAACCAACCTAATATATCAATATGAATTGACGTGACTAGGTGTGCCCTTCGGGCACTGCCCGAGGCGAGGATTATTGGGCTCTGCCCCCCAACACCCCCCAGAACACATTCTCTCCACCACAGTATATACAGCAAGATAGAGCAGCATTCCCACTGTAATATAATAAACAAAATACCTTCATATCCGGACGCCTCAAACTTTCTTTGTTTCTTTGTACCGTCGGGAATACTTTGATTTTTATCACCTTTTTCATCATTTGAAGCTCTTGATGGGCACAGATATAAAACTGGGATAGTTACTAAAGTCTAATTACTCTTCGATGCCATTGTAAAAGTCTTTAAAATAAGCCAGAATCAACACAACATTGGAAATGCAACATTTCTCACCGGTGTTTTAGCTTGAAATGAACGCGCGCCGTGGTGTGATACCTGGCAGCAGGAGTAAGAAAATGTGAAACACTCGATGTGCACGAGGGTATTGATGAATATTAAAGTGTGCAAATGAAGTATAATAAAATTAATAAAGGACTTTAAAGGCATAGATGTGTAACAGCAGACACACATAATTAGCTAAATGTCATTTTGACAAGCACGTAATGATACACGGACTAGTTCGAGAACACAAAAATGCGTTTGTGGGGCAGTGTTGTGTTTTTCTTCGCAAGGTAAGGAAGCTCATTGACTTAGAATTTGAAAGGCGAGCACGCGTTATATTTTCATCTTTTAGCGGTGACTATATCGCCTCTGCAGCTTAAACTATGTTCTATCCCACTATTTTTTCCACTCTATAAGATGGCGATGTCCTCTTTCTCAGTGTTGTTAACTTATTCCTTCAATTTCATATGGCATACCAAGTGCGACGTACCATCTTGGTACTTTGCATACGCGTAGATAAAGAGAAATATAACTCTCAGGCGCCTTTCAAATTCTAGGTCCATCATCTTGTTTACCTTGCTAAGAAAAACACAAGATTGACCGATGAACACATTTTCTCGTCAAACTACTTTGTGTATTACAACGCGCTTGTCAAAACGATATTTGGCTAATCATCTGTGTCTGGTGTTACACATATATGCCTTTGTAGTCTTTAATTAATGTTGCTATACTTCATTTGCATATTTTAATATTTATTTTTACTCTCATATAGAATCGTGTGCATCGAGTGTTTCACACTTTCTTGCGCTAGCCACAGGTTGACAGGTCACCAGCCCGCTCATTTCGTGCTAGAAGGCTGGTGAGAATTGCTACATTTCGAGTGTTGTGTTGATTCTGGCTTCTTTTTCAGACTTTCACAGTGGCATCGAAGAATAATTAGACTTTAGTGACCATCCCAATTTTATATCTGTGCCCATCGAGACCTCAAAATGGCGAAATAGGTGATTAAAATCAAAGCAATCCCAACGGTAGAAAGAAGCAATGAAAGTTTGACTTTTCCTGATATAAAGGTTTACTGTTTTACCGTATGAATGTAGCTCTACCTTGCCGTGCATACCGAGGTGGAGAGAATGTGTCCCGGGGGTGTTGGGGGGCTTGCCCCGCATCAACCCTCCCCTCGGGCAGTGACCGAAGGGCATGCCTAGTCACGGCAATTTATATTGATATATTAGGTTGGTTTATTGATCAATACGTAGAATTTCAAAGATGGCGGTCACATCTGTAGAGTTTCATTGGCCGATTTTAAGCGTTTTTTGTGCTAATTTTACGCATGATCTTCAAATCAAGATCATCAATGGAGAAATGTTACTCGATCTCCTAGATAATTCATTCGCTGAAAAAATAACGCCGAAAATTGATGAAATCATTGGATTTCCCACTGGAAAACATCATTTTTTTCAACTTAGTCTCTGGGAAGGTGTGTGTCTCTGTAACAATTACCCCATCTTGGTGTGAAAGCAGCCTTATACAACCTATATAAAATAATAGAATGATGCAGATAAATTTCCAGTTTCATCCAGCTTCCGACTTTTGAACGATTGTTTTTAGAATGGATTATTCCTTCGCTGTTTAGCACTGTAATGCTGCTGTTCTCTGTTGCATCTGACTGCTTGATGATTGACGTAACTTGTACTTCCCAACGTCAAAGTTGCTTAAGTATGTAATCCTTGGTTTTGCACTGTATTTTTGGGAAGAATTTGCATGATTTACACACATCAAAACAAAATAAAAATACTAAAAAAGCTTTAAATTGTGTTTGATAAAAGTCTACATTAATGTGAGCCATGTTTCACCCATACAATTATGGTGTGCAATTGTGGGGTTAAATCTGGGCTTAATTTTTGCCTGATTGCTGCACAATACAAATGCATTAAGGTGGCAACATTAGTACAAAATCATTCTAATTATAAAGTCCTGGCATGAATACAACATGGTGGTTCAATTATGAGAATTTTAAAAGCATATGAATTTAGTACATTGAATTTGAGAATATTTCCCATGCCATACACAGGGGGGGGGGGGGGGGGATGGTCACTGGGTGTTTGATTTTCGAGGAGGATCATATGTACGTGAACGCATGCACATAAAGTTAAATAGATTAATCATCATAATTTAGTAGGCCTACATTGACTTTCATATCTAAATAATAAAATCTATTATTATCCCTCTCATACCATTTTCTTTGATAATTGTCAATATTAATAGATTGCAAAGGAGAACAAGTGTATAGTTTATGATTAGCCATTTGCACCCATTATCTTTACTAAGAAGTACATAAAATCATGCAGACGCCTAGGTGTTGTGGGATATTTGCCATTTTATGGTGCCTAAGACTTACGGTAACGTCTAAACATATTCATTTTTATCGGTATCGCACGAAACGGATGCGATAGCTTTTTGAACGCCAGAAGACTACGCATACAACCGAGCTCAAAATTCCATGTAGTTTTTATTTCAGAGCAGGTATTACTGAGTACTATCATCTTCAACATGAAATAATCTGTATCTCACTTATACATCCGAAGTTTAAAAATCTTACATTTAGGTAACATTCGTATTGAATTGGTCTTTACAACGGTTACTACCAATTTTAAATCAATTCAAATTACCCCCTGCTGTGATGTACCGACCGTTGAGCGAAATGTAACGGAAATATTTCAATCCTTCCTTATAAGGCTATTTTTTAACATTAGTGCTTCGTATGTGATATACGTATATATTACCACGTAAACTAAAACATATTACCAGGGAGTCTTGATCAAAGCATATTTCGTGTGTAAAAGGACACAAAACATACATTTTTTTTTAGATATATTTCACAAAATATTTTGTCATAAATCATGGTGATATAATTTTTTCCTGATATTGGTATGAAAGTGTTCCTTGAACATTCACAAACTCATATCTATGCGCAATGGCATAATTAAATGTCTTATGCACGATTGCCGCAAGCAAAAGTCCACATAGGTGTACCTGGGCGCTCATTAGCGACATACCCCTCCGGGTGCTGAGGGACTCGCACACCAGCTGCAAGACAACGAGCCATAGCAGGCGGTTAATACTCGTTTGGTAGTTTCCTCATCCATGTACCTATACTATACGCTAACTATCTTAATTTAACCCCCTCCCCCCCTCTCTCAGGGACGGTCCCCTTAAGGGGACCGTCCCTAAAAACCGCCAATTTTCGATTTTTGTTTGAAAATAGAAAACGGTCTTCCAGATTTTCATGAATTTTGGTAGGATGAAAGAGTACTTCATTATCCATCTTTTGACCATTTTTTAAAAATTTTGGCTGAAGGGAATTTAAGCGCTATTAAAAAATCGATTTTTGATGGATTGGTCACTTCGGCACCTACCAAGTCTCACAATTATCATCCGTTTTCTATGTGCTTTCTGTTGAGAAAACCTCTAGGTCATACAAAGAGAATAGTGAATTCGAATGTGGAAATTCCGTTTAGTTTCCGAATTATTGCATGCAATATAATCGACAAATTTTTTTTTTAATCGGGGTTTTAAAAATTTGTTAAAAATTTATAATTGTGATTTTACAAAATTCCCTTCATTATTCTCTGCACATTCAAATAATATTCTTTCTTGGGGGAAATGCTCCATGATATCGAACACAAACTGTGGAGTGTGGTAGGTACCAAAGTTTTAAAAAATGAATAAGCAAATAAATGACCTTGAAAATGTTTAGAAAGTTTTTGTTCATTTTCTATATTTTTTCGTCTTATTATAGTATGTGCCTATAGACCAAATGGAAGCCCAGACATTGTTCTTTCTTTTGCTTTTTTATTTCATTCAGATCGGATAAGTGATTAAGGAACAGCATAAAAAAATGTAAAACAATATGACGAAAAAATCCCCAACCTACGCCGCCATGCGGCCTACTAAATGCTGTGGCTAGCCCTGCAATCACACTCGTGCATGTCACAACTTGTTGGCTGTGCTTCCAGTGGTCCTCTTCTCTTCATATCACACTCCAACTAATAGCACGCACATGCGCGGGCGTGGATATACACACATGCGGGCGCACTCATTCATTCAAACGTGCGCGCTCACGCACTCATACTCGCACGAGCAATCATAGTCGCACACATACAAGAACACACATACAGAAGTGCATATACACATACACACACGTGCACATGTTGTGTGCTGTATGATTACCTCGGCACATGTCTGAACTCGCACTCCTGTCTTCAGCCATAATTCATATTCTACATCAACCTCCAGCAAGTACGCGCACGCGTGCATGCGTGTAAACATAAACACACGTGTACACATGTACACACTAACATGCACTCACACTGATACACATGTCGAAATAAACAACTGATTTTAGGTAAATGACCTTGAAAGTGTCTATAAAGTTATCGTTCATTTTTCATAGTTTTTGTTGGATTATATTATGCGCATATAGTCCAAAAGGAAGCCCAGACGTTGCTCTTTCTAATGGTCTTTATTTCATTCAGATCGGATAAAGGGTTAGTGAGCAGCATCAAAAAATGTAAAATGGAGTGGCGATGACGGCATCCTGACGCAACGCCATATGGCCCTTTAAATGCTATGGCTACCCCTGCAATCATGCGCGCGCAAGTTTGAACTTGTTCCCCTGCCTTCAGCCGTCCTCTACGCTTCACCTCATGCTCTAACAAACAGGCACGCACGCACACATGTGTATTGTCACAATCGCGCGCGCACGCTGATATACGCACGCTAGTGCGCGCGCACAAATACACACACAAGTGCGCGCGCATGCACGCGCTCAAGGGCACACAGCTATACGTAAAAGTGCACGTGGGCGTACTCTCATACACTTTTGCACGAGCTCACACACAAACATATACACACGCTCGCGCGTTTGCCTGCACATAATTGCAGATTTGATATGAAGACTTGGTAATCGATAGCTAAACAATATTATACATCCCTGAGGTTTCAATGCAGTATGTGTTTTGCATGTAGGCCTACTCAAACAGTCATGTACACCTACTAAAGCAAACTAAAAAAAAAAAAAAAAAAAAGATCTTTATTTAATCATAAATTATCAACATGTAATTACTCTATCATAAGCCGGAGGAATGGTCGGAACGAGTGTAAAGGCCATTTACCTCAAATGAGCGAAAATGCACTTGCACCCCATGTTGCTTATGCCCTTGTTACACCAGGAAATAGTTCGAGATGGAGTCTAACAATCGAAGGGCAGTTTCCTCAGACATGTAACAATACGTTAGGACCAAAAACAAAATTCAAGTACCCAGACCCCCCTATGGCCAGGGACGGTCCCCTTAAATCATGATTGAGTGTCATATGACCTTGACATGGAAGTATTTCTGGGGATAAATGTACTTGGCGACTTCTAAAATTTTCAGCTGGCTTTCAAAATAATATTTTTTCACACAGGCACCTTCTTTGACAGGGAGCAGACAAATACTGAATGTTTTTTGTGGCCGAGTGAACAGCTTTCAGAAACAAAGAGCTGTGATTGGTCAGAAGAAAGTGATGTAATTTTCAAATATTTTCATTGATTACCATTTCTGGTTGTTTGTAATGCAAAAACTACTAATTTGCCATTATAAAATGTACAAGTTTCTTTTTTATTCATGCAACTAATGTATATTTCGAGGAGTGGGCTATCAGTAGATGTTAAAAACATAAAACGCAATATATATTGGTGCACAAATTCTGCTCTGATACCCGGCATCTTCACCCACTCCTTCATTGTTCTCCACAGTATCTATATTTTGTGTGTGGATTTGTGGGGAAGTGAGGGTCCACAAAGTTCTCTGAATTATTAATTACAAGGTGCTCGTATCCATGATCTTTTAGATTACGGTAGGCAGCCCATCTGTCACTACAAATGATGGATCCCATTTTAATATACTGTTTTATTAGGGGTATGAGTGTGTCTGCACTGTGATCACTGCCTATAAATAGCACCATGAATTTCTTTTCAGACCCTCAAAGATCCACGCTTGACTTAGCTTCCTCCCTCTTTTGTACATCCCGCGCACGAACAGTATCTCATCACTTTTAATGATTACACCAGCACCTCCTATAGAATTTTGATTTTGTAACCAATATTGTGTTACTTCTGAACAAAAACTCCTCCAATCTACGCTAGTTGTTTTTTGACATACCAATACAATTAATTACAATTTCATGATCCCAATGTTTTTGTACCCAATGATGAACAAACAAAATTAATTTGAATGGTGCCAAATGGAT
>NC_091587.1:18869567-18879567 GCF_042767895.1 Penaeus vannamei | reverse complement strand
GATTGTAGCACCAGCGGCGACAGTGCTCTCAGTGGTGAAAGATGACAAGGATAGTGTTGTAGCATACTACAGAAAGTTCATGATGAATGAACAGAACTAGTGTTACGCAGAAGGAATTGCTGGCTACTGTGATATTTTCACACTTCCACTCCTATCTATATGGAGAGAGCTTGTTGTGCGCAATGATCACGCAGCATGGAAATGGCTGAAGACCGTCCAAAAAACAGAAAGTCAGCTCGGATAATGGCTCTGAGGAATACAACTACTGAGTGAGTGCCATCCAGGGAGGATGCATGGGGAACACAGACGCCCTCAGTTGATGCCTTTGGGGACGACGTTACGTTAAGATTTGTTAGCTTGAATGTTGATGTGTTGTTTTATAATCCGCCATTTTCAAAATATTATCCTTGTATATAATATATTGAGGATAGTCTCTAATTAACGGGGGACAGATTCTATGCCCAAAGGTTTGAAGAAAAAGAGGTATAAAACTGCTCCTGTGTGCACGACGTCGAACATGATAAACACGGAGAAGAGAAAGATCCAGTGACCACCTCGTGACAACGCTTGCAAACAATCGTTCTCTGCAATTTTTGCCGGCAGACCAGTTGTGTCGTCAGTATTGCTGATAAAAAAAGAGTCCTGGGGAGCAACAGATAATAACAGCCCGCTGTTGGGGCTGAAGAAGGGTAGCAACCTGGTGGCGTATCAAGATGAATTTAATTTCCGTATCCCTGTAGTCATGCCTTTTTGTTTCTTTTTATCTTTGTGGAACAAATAACTAGACATATTGCGGCCGTCAGTATTGTAAACTTTTTATTATAGTTCCTTATACTACAAAGCATATATCCTAACGCACTTATTTTAACCTTTTTTTGTATTATCTGGAATTTCGAAAGAATATAAGAACCATGCCAACTTCACTGGCAGCAGACAAATTAATGATGTGATTTCATGGTCGCAATCGATGTTTCCTTACGTGACAAAAGCCACTTTCGAAGTCACCTTCAGCAATTGCTGAGTAATCGGGCAGTTGATCTAAAGCCATATTCACAATCATACATGCATAAAGACAATGATTATAAATGTATTGAAGAAATCAGATAACAAAAATATTGCTTAGTGATAGTATTTAGTGCAAAAGAGTTGCATGAAAACAGATACTCAATATCTTTGTATAATACAGAAAATATATATGGAATTACATGAATAATCATAGCCAAATATGTATCGTGCAGCAAATGAATTATTATTTGTGACTAAGTAATTTTTTTCCCAGAAACTACGGGGATGTTTTTGCTATCCTGCTGAAATCTGAATGAGGATATGACCTAGACGCGCCAATAGTTGATCATACATGTGTGAAAGGCGAGCCCCTTCACAAAAGCCAGACTTGACCAGAATATTTAGTCTATTGATCATACGTTTAAATAATAATAAAAGTCATATTGATGGCTATGCATGTGTACAAACAACAGGCAGCCCAACCAATAATGCCGTATAATTGTGTAAATGTGCCCTAGAAACGATATAGTCAGGGATTATGTGAAATCAAATCTGAGTTTTCTATACTCCTGGCAATGTGTTAGGCGTCATTTTTTCCCCTTTATTTACTTTATTTTTGGGCAACTTCTACGCGTTACCCCGCCTAACGGATTGCGCCGATTTTGGTACGATGGGATTCCTTCCTCCTTAATAATATATAAAAAAAAATTGCATGGACCCCCCCGGGAAAATAATATAATACAGTAAAAAACGAAACTGAAATTCTCTAATAATAAAACGAATAAGTCCCTGATAAAGGTACAGTGCAAGGGCTTGCACATCCCCAGGGGATATGCTGTCCCAACCCCGCCATGGAAGACAAAGAATCCATATGTATGTACGGCTAGAGCTAGACAACACAAGGGCAATGAACAAACAGAGTAGCAGCATACTGACCTGTGACATAGTCAGCATTGTATACAGAGTAAAATGTATGATAGTCCAGATGAAATCGTTGGAGGCCGCGGTGGCCTGATCTCCTCGGCGGTCAGCAGTTCCTGGGGCATAGCGGTGATCTAGCATGATAGAGTGGGTGAAGATATATTTTATATTAGGAGGACGTATGACAGTTTCAGATATTAGATGGCAGTAAATATCCCATTTACTTCCTATACTGACTGTGTCGCCATCTATTGAGTGTCGTAGCTTTGAGATCGAGTTTCCTTTCTGAAACTCAAGACCTAGGAGTCCACAACAGCAATGATGGGGCTGAGGGTCTGGGCTGTGGTTACATATTTATATCCGTCGTGTTGACGAGAAATGAGACTACTCAGGAGGACCGACTTCATGCTTCGAGATCACCGTGAACCTTGATGCTATGCACGTCTTCATCACCTTTATCACCATTGGCTGAGCACCTCTGTTACTTCTGGCAGCAATCAATCAGATTAGTACCTTTATAAGTCTAAGGCTATACACGTTATGTTCACCTAACATGCAGTTTGTGTGCGTTCTATTCTACCATGGGCATGAGGAATCTTTATTTCCGTATAGGGGGTTGGGGCATCAGCCCTTCCTTGCCACTGGGGCCAAGATTTCGGTAATGGGGGTGTTTCTGCTTTTTCTTTTTTTTTTTACCACTTTTTATTTCAAGGCGGAACGGTTTCGCTGCTCTCACTGAGGCCAAATCCTGCAGCCGTAGCTGAAGTGGACCGCAAGGTCCGTAGCAGGCATCGTCACTGCCCTGACGCCTGGTACCAAGCGGGAAAGTGGCTTCGTCCTCGGTCGTACTAGCCGGCGCTGTCCAACTCGATAGGAAGGGGGTGAAGAAGGCGCCGCAGAAGGTCCCGCTCCCGGACCGCCGACGAGAAGGCAGCGCCAGCAAAGCTCCCAGGAGAGCTGGCAACACGCCCAGCATCAGGCATCTCCGTCACGCAGGACAATCGGCGCCCACTAAGCTCAGAAGAGCAACACGAGCCGGAGATGTCCCTGGGAGGACCCACCCCCGGCGACCGCAGGCAATATCGGAACGAGAAGGATAACCGAACGAAGTGGTTCTCCTGAAAGGGTCGAGAGTTCAGCAGTTGTCGTTGGTAGTAGCTCGCGCGGTAGCTGAGTGGAGCACGTTGGAGAGGATACTGGGAGAGATGCTGGCAATGGCGGCCGCCAGGGAGAAGAGTGGTGTTTCTGCAATAATTTCGATATATATGTGGATAGTAGAGTGTAAGAGGAATCTGGAATGATACCAAAATCGTCTCAGTCAGACGGCTCTTTTATGTAAAATAAGCTCTTAGTTAAATACTTCATTTAATCATTATCACTCTCTGGTAAGGAGCTCTACTGCTGGTCTAATAAGTCTCTTCAGAAACTTGCATTCGAATTCCATTGGTGCCACCATTTAATGATGTCTTGACTAATGGAAGGCTGCATTTATCTTTCGTCTGATCTATATTTCCTTATGTTTGAGGCGACCAAGAAAGGGAGTTATAAAAATAGTGGGCTAAAGTTTCAAATAAGAAATGAGAACTGAACGAATGGATTTAAATTTATTTACATGTGATGTTTTTTTTAGGCTGTTAGAAATAGTAATGACAATTAAAAATTTAATAGTTATTGAAAAGTTTGTACATTTCATTTCTATTTATAGTACGTTCAAAATGAACTGTAAGTGAAAATCTAAACCCCCTAACATACATGATTTTGTCTCATCTTTTTGATGGCACACACTTAATTGCTTGTTAATATTGAATTACATAAAGAGAAAAGTTATTGATTCCCGTTATACTCTGTAGTATATTCTGGTGCAAGTACACATAAAAACTAAATCCTTGTGTATATGGTCCGTTCATTGCATTTTAATATTCAAAGTTTGGGTTATGCCATTCTTCTAATTTCATATACTGTATTACATGCATATTATTGGGTCATTAGACCGCTGATAGGCGGGGGTAGTCAGCAACGACCCCGGGGCCTGTAAAATTTACAGTAGTTTCGCTATTTGCCCAAGAACAACTAATCCCAACAAATTTATAGGGTGTATTTATACTAAAACAACGCTACAGTAGTTAACGTTACCAAGATTAGAAAATTAAGGAAGTGATTAAAATACCTCAGTCGTGTGCCAACCATGGATATTTTAAAAGTTTTGAGGATATTAGTAACACATTCTTGATTGTAAGTTCGTGTAACATAAAAGTTTATATTAACATAAAGTTTAAAGGAAACTGGGCGTTTCCCACATAAAATGATGGCCCTGAGGGCCCGGCCTTGTTCTTTGCCCTGGGACCTGGCCGCCTGTATTCATGTATATATATCACTGTGCAATGTCAGAATACGTATGATGGAAGAATCGTCTGTGAAGATTCATTAATAACGTGTTCTTGTGGTTCCCTTCTGTTATTGGTCAGCATACGATCACCTCCAGTTAAATGAAATTATCATTCCTCAACAGGACAACAGGGGCCACGATACCGCTCGGAATTGCCCGGTAATGTCCGAAGGCCAGGTATTCCACCATAAATGCACATAGTATTTATACTGCTTAACTGGTATTATGTAGGTGTGTACTGCTTTGTGTGCCATCTCTCCATTCATTTAGTTATTTTTTTTTGTATTTTTTTTTTTTCATCAAACTATTTTCTTTGTCTATGGAATATTGATGGAGACATCCCCCACACTTTGTGAAGTGCTGCCACTCTTGCTTGTATTTAAGTGTGTCATCACTCTTCCTTATTTTCACCAAAATGTAGCATGGTTATGATAAGATCTCAATTCAAGTGCCTATATCAATGTTCCTAATGATGTGCTTCTCAAGCATTAGAGAAACAGAGATGGTCTTGAGTATCATTGGCTCTGCTCCTCTATGTCGGATTTGCCCTTTATTCAGGTGCCGTTATTTGAGTGAACAAATAACAGGTACAGTTCTCCACAGTTCTAGCTGGTACAGTACACCTCGGATAGTCCATGGAATGCAAACCATGCATAATATCAAATGATCTGTCGAAAGAATTTACTTTTTTCTTGTAATTTCAAGCCTGTGATGGGTTCATAATATTTCACAAATATTTTCACTTACAACTAACATCAGCCATCAAAATTTTGTTAGAAAGTTAGGAAACACAAGCAATGTGTCCAATGCCAACATTATTCCTTGAAATATGTTTTGTTTCCTTTAAAAATAGCAGTTGGAACTGGTGATGTCACATCATCATTACAATAGCCAAAAATGTTTAATCTTAAATTACTCTTAGAATAAAAGTTGTTCTGAGTGATACACCATCTAATTGCCTCATTACATAGAGTGGTTGGTTCCTAACATGATTTCCATGCCAAAGACCAGTAACTTTGGTGAGAAATTTCCATGAGCCATCAGCAATAGCTAAAAAGGACGGAAGATGACCGATATTAACAGACGTTCTGCCAACAGAATATCCACAGATTTGCACATATTTCAGTGTTTCTGGACACAGCTTATACTGGCTGTCTCTTCTAAGAAAACTAACGATGTCAGTGTGCTGCTTCCTTTAAGAGTGGCATAACCACATTGTTTATATATTGTAGGACTTGACGCAGGGGCTTTCGCAGTGGGCCAATCGTTTTCTGCATCACGGTCCTAGAACGCAGGATGGGATAACAGTTTAGCAGGAGACTAACTGGTATGGAACATTAGGTGTGACTGGCGTCTTTAGGTGCATTTATTTTATTTAGAAACCTGTTGCATGGAAATTAAATTTTTTGTTATTTTTTTAATCTAAATTTTTATAACATTTCGACACCACATTCTTTCATCTGATTTCTTTCTTTCTTGTACATATTTGTACAATTATTTCAACCAATCACAATTATCATTAACTCCAAGCCACCGGAGATGGCATGAGCGGAAATGATGCCCATAGTATTTAATATAGTAATATATTTAACACACAGATGGCTCCATAAGTACCAAATCACCATTGAATCAATTAGGAGTGCTCTCTCTCACTTCTTTATCCATTCCTTTGATTTTCAAAATATTTTCTGGTATCTAATGTTGCCAAGTAATGTCGATAATTGATTTTGCAGGTGACACTCCTGGGTTGTGAGGCCCTCTGTAGTCTGAGCAGCCTTTTTTTATGCAGTTCTTTTTCTTTGTTAATGTGATTTCCCTGAGCCTGCAAGAGTTACTCTCTTGCGGGCTTCTGCATTCGCTAGGAGGGATGGGCATCGTATTTGGCTCCCCCTTCACCTTAGCAAGTTCAAGGTGTAAAGAGTGTGTCTTACGCAACTCGATCCGCCTTGGGTACGAAAGGACGCAAGCAGGCTTCTACTGGGGGATCATTATCATTAGTCCCTTTAGGTCAAAGGGCTCCATGGATCGGACTTGGTCCGATTACCCATTGTGATTGCTCCTCGTTAATTACCCTCTGTCCTTAAGAAGGGACAACTCCAGGACCGCCCTAAGACCAAGATGACTATGAACAGTGGAAACCCTGCCACTGACAAACGAGAGCACCAATTTTTGCTGCATCCCTCCCAAGAATATAAGATTTTGGGCTGTCAGATAGTATGTTAACCTTTTCATCATCAAAATGGTTCTTGATGATCAAGTGGACTGCGACTTTGATTTTGTCCAAAAATTGCGTAGATGGTAGCCACCTTAGTTAAAGTGTGGTTCAAATCCCAGATTAACGACATGCTGAAACTGGAAGGCAGATTCATGATTTCATGGTAAAAATAAATATTCTTGTTGGCCCAAATATCTGCAAGGGAGTAATCTTTCACTGAAATGGGCAAATGGATGAAAGTGAAATTCTTGAAAGACGAGAATGTATGAACAAAAACTGTCATTTCTTTACTTTTTCCTTGGAGTAAAATCTCGATATTGCATATGAACGTGTTCAAGCAAAATCTTATATTCAAAAACTCATGCATTATATTGGACAAAAATTTGGAAACACCTCATTACAATGCACTGGTAAGGATATCAATAAATTCACTAGTGGTAAATGTGCTGAAGCTCATGACACCCCTGAATATACCGAGAACACTCAAGTGTGCGAACTGTGGAGGTCCCTTATCAGTCTGGCTCTCCAAGTGGCGCAGCAGCCTGAAAGAGACTGAAATATTAAAGCATACATGTGTGGTCATGGTGTTAGTTACCTTGAAGCCAAAAGGAAAGTTGAAGGGTTTGACCAAAGCAAACCCATTACTTCTTACGCTTCAGCAGCAACTAACAACACAGTATTGCCAGGAGTTTGTGGTTAAAGGAAATTACAGAATTAAAGGAAACAGTTAAAGACTTAATGAATCAGATTAAAGAATTAATACAATTATACAAATTGCTGAATCAACCCAGCAAAAGTAGCAACGTAAGGAGGATGATACCAATTCACATTCTGGATCACACCTCGTCCAGGTAGCTCCTGTTAGGACTTCATCTAGTTTGTGTTCCTCGGAGCAGATCATCTTCAAACTGGGCGTCTCCCTGGCAGCGAGACGGAGGCTATTGTCTCCAAAAATACCCGTGGGACAAGATATTTAAAAATTATTTCTAAATAAAAAAAACAAAGATTTTACAACAGCAAATCTATTATCAGATGATAAAAAGATAGTATATCGTCACTTTTCATACGAAGACAAAACTTTATGACCTTATCTAGATGCAAATAATGAACAAGATCCATTGGCTTAATGATCTAGGCTGGCTTGCATTAACATGGCCCTTGGCACGTTGGTCAAGAGCCAAGAAATCCAACAAGCAAGCAAACAAGTGCTAATTCTTGCAGCTCCATCTATGTGCTAAGGCATTTTACAAAACTACTACAGTGAACACCATATTTTCCCAGAGGGAATTTGGGTGAAAGATATCACATACACTAAAATTCTATTCTTTATTTTTGGTAACTGATACACTGAATGTAATTTGAAAAATTATGACATAACTGGTTGATAAGAAAAGATTTTAACATTGAATCCTTTTTAATTGAATCCTGTAATAAATACACAAAGAAATATAGTTATCAACCATCCTCATAAACTATCTTTTAAAAAGATAAGTTATGGATATAAAGATTTGATAAATACCAAACTAATAAAATTTATCATTTTTTCAAGTTGTGATTTTTGTATTCAAATGAAAGCTGATTATTTTAGGATCATAACATTTTTCGCCCTCTCATTTCCTGCCTACATTATACTTAAGAATCTCACTCAAACCACATATGGTAAACAGGCTCTTCCATTTCATATCAAACAAGTTTCTTCATACACAAATTTTTCTCTATTATTTGACAAATACATATGAAACCCAACTCTGCCTCTCAAATAAATTCCTAACTTTCTTGAGTTCTGAGCAAATCTGATATATCTCACTTATGTGTCATTGCTCCAGTAATACTAAAACAAAGCAATTGCCTCCATCATGCTTTTCTTAAAATCAGATATGCTACATTCATATTCTGTTTTTTAGATGCATATATGCGGATTAAAATTTCGTTTATATCACATTCCACCTAAAAGAAGGTTATTTCTTCCCAACCCTTTCCTATCCTTCCCTAAGACAAGTACTTTACCCTTAAAAAATAAAAATAAAATATATGACTGGACTACAATACCATTCCCTGGGTAGGCCAGTAATGTAGGCTTTGTCAATTCTCTATGTTAATATCACCAGAACAGGGGATTTAATTCTTACGTGGGCTAGGCAAACATGGAATAGACAAAGAATATGCAGATAAAGACAACTAGAAATATGGGAAAGGCAACACTTCAAATCAAAAGTGTTTATCTCTTTTTTTTTTTTAATTTCAAAAGGCATATGGTAGTTCTGAATATTTCATTACATTTAGTCACCTCTACGTTCTATAAAGCATTATTTCAATAAAGCATAAAAGAATGTATTTCATATTAATCTTAATATTATTTACATTGATTACCTTGGCAGCTGTTGTAGATGTTGTAATTCTCAAAGGTGGCTCAAGCTCCATTCATGGACTCATCTTATTTAGGTCAAAATTAAAAGAATTTCTTTTTTAACTTTCATGGAAAGTAATAATCAATATAACCATTTAATGATGATAAATGGTTAAAAAACAAAATAAATGTACTAAACATCAAAGATCATATAGCACTACAGAAGAATAAAGTAGAGAAAGGGGTAATGGTTAATGGTTACAAAGCAAAATAAAATGCTAGATGTCAAAGGTCATACAACACTGGAAAGATGTAATAGTGAAAAAGATAAGGAGGGGGGTTATGATTAAATGTTGCTACATGTCAGAAGTTGTTAAAGTACTTCAGGAAGGTAGGATTAACAGGGATGATTAGGATTAAGGTGCTGGAAGAAGTGGGATTTTGCAAGGATGTCTGTAGGGTAAGGTAGGGAAGAGCAAAGGAGAAAGGGGGGTTTTAAGTGCTATTAGATCCCAGTTTCAGGTAAAATGTCAGGAGGAAGAGAATCTAGGGAATGATTGTTGTGCACTAAGGGACAATTCCAGGTGAAAGTGGAAGGGATAAGAGGGAAAAGGGAAAGGGGGACCTGCAGTGACCTCTATGGGGGATGATGTGACATTACTGATACTGCATCATAGTCCATGAGGCAGGTAAGGGGAAGTCCACACACTGACCAAGCCTTGTCATAGACAGGAGCAGTTTGTCAGGGGAGATGGAGGCAATTCCAATGCAAATATTGAGGGGAGGCATGAGGCTGGGCTGGAATGGATTTGCCAGTGAAGCCAGGGTTTATGAAGAAAGTTGTGCAAGTGGAGATGAAGTTGAGTATATTGGGAGGAGGAGGAATGCTTCTGGAAAATTGAGGACTTACCTTGATGGATAGTTTCCCCAGGACATTCATGACTGGCACAGACTCAGTCTTCATCCTTCAACACAGCTCTAAAGCAACTTAGGAAGTAGATAATAGCAAGTGTTGGAAAAGAGGGGAAAGGCAACGAAAAGGGGAAGGGTAAAAAAAAACGCAAAATTAGTCAAGTTGAGGGCTAAGGTCCAAGTGCAGGGGTGATCCCCAGCATTGGGTCCCAGT